>NW_025725396.1:0-33119 GCF_021461395.2 Schistocerca americana | reverse complement strand
CGGAAAAGGCTGTTCGTTAGGCGGTAGTGTTGTGTGGACAGGGGAGGGGCATGCGTAACGCTGCTGGCATGGCATTTCGGGAGATGGGAGGGGGGCAAACGAGGGAAACGAGGAGCGGCGGCCAAAGACGGGACGGGGAGGGGCGCGGTGTGGGTGGCTTGCGCCTGTGCTCGGCGTTGTGGTTTGTGCAAAAGAGGAGGAGGGAAAAACAATGTGAGTTGCCAGGGAGGGGAGCGGTGTTGTGTTGTGGTTGTCGTGGTGTAGCCGCAGACGCGGCTGTCAGTGAACGTGGCGAGACGGACGGATGCGCGGAGGGGCGGGGGCGGGGGCGGCGCATTTCGCCGGTGCCGTGCCGTGCCGTGCCGTGCCTGAAAGCCGCGTGGTCGCTGTGTTGTTGGTGGCGTGGGGGCGAGGAGAGTACCGTACGGGTGTGCTTGTGCGCCGGAAATGGCACACTGCGCCCGCCCGTCTTGGAGGCTGATGGCTGTGGTGTGGAAATGGGGCGCGGGTGATGTTGAAGCACAGAAAAGAAACCAAGAAAACGGAAGGCGTGATGCGGCGGTGGTGGTGAGAGCGGGAAAAACAAAACAAAAGAAAAAAAACAACAAAAAAAAAGAAGGAAAAACAACAAGAAACAAAAAAGAAAACAAAAAGTCTATCAATATTAAAATGTAAATGGAAATGGAAATGGACCCCAGGTATAACCTCCCTGCACAAATAGCAGAGAGTCCGATGATAATAAAAATGTGCCAGAATGTTAACGTCCCTACAAAACAAACCCAACGATAATATTAATGAAAGAGTGAACCGTATGTAACATTGCAACAGACATAATGAAACCTGATAAATTGTATAAGGGCAGCAGCCGTTGACCTTTGGCCCTGTATTCAGAATAAAAAGAGCCAAAGATCGTTACCCCAATGAAAAAGACACTGAAACACGTATGTAACATAGTAGCGATGGCGAGACATTGTAGCATCTGTGACCAGAGAGTTTGCGCTGGACTGCGCGAGTGTTGCGAGCGGTTCTCAGTCAGTCAGTCAGTCTGTGTAGTTGAGGGCTGTACTCTGTCAGTAGTCGTCGCGTGCAGTACGCTAATAGTCGTCATGCAGAGCGGTCGGTCAGTAGTAGCAGCCGAGTGCGGTTTGTGTGATGTAGGCGGTCGGCAACACTGGTCAAGATGGTGAATAAGGTATACTGTTAATTAATATAATCATTAGATAATGAGAAATTGTATTTATTGTAATTATGCTCCAACAAGTTCCCCAATAATAATTTTTATTTCAAAAGCATTTTTCAAACATTTAATCTTTTATTGAACTAAAGAGTTCGTTCCACTTCTTTGAAGAAAAATGTCACTAAAATCACAAAAAAAGAGAATATTATTATTTGCAATGCAGTTCCTCCAAGCGCTGCGCAACAACCAGAGCAGAAATGTGACATCCATTTATTCGGAGGTAAGACTTTAATTCCGATTGTTTTGCACAGGGCCAAAGACCGATATTTCGGTTTAATTGAAGTTTCTTGTCACTGAACGGACTTTTTTAAAATGTTGTGTGAAGACTTTATATTTGAGTCAGATTGCGAATTGCACATTGTTGTTGCCATTTTCAATACCTCTCATTGTGGGCGAGGTTACAATTAGCGCAATGTCCATTAGCATCCGTAAATAACATTGTCCATTATTTTAAATATTGCTGGGAGGTTACAACACACACACAAAACAAAAAACAAAAAGAAACAAAAAATTGCATTTATATCCGCTCCTCGATTGTAGATACCCCTTACACAGCTGTGTGCAATGAATGAGTGCTGGCTGGTAATTAATTGCACTCCTTGGAGGGAAATGCCATAGGAAGTAGTCTTTAAAAAGTGAATGTTTTTCGTTAAGAGACAAAAGTTACTTTAGAAAAAAAAGTAATAGTGGGGCTTGTGTTGTTGAACAAAATAAGTACAATGAACATACGTTATCAGATTTGCGCAATGCAGCGTCACACCACCTCTTGATTATAACACAATATACTATACATCGTCCCGAACCGTGACCAGAGTCGCGAGACGAGCAGAGCACGCCGCCGACGCCCGCTCAGTACAACCGTCCACCCGCTACTACTGTCGACCGACTACTACCTCTCCCGACTCGCGCTACAATATATATAACAACTGTTCCTGGCGACCCGGTGCGTGCCACTACTGTCGTCTGGCGCGGTCCAAGCGCCGACTAGCAGCGATAAAGAACTCTCTGGTCAGACAGAGATGCTGTCATGCCTCGCCATCGCTCTGGTAATGAATACATACGTGTTGCAGCGTGCGTACCACCGGAACACGCAGTGGCGGAGCCAAAGACTGTGTTGTCGAGGTCGAGTGCGAGTGGGAAGAGAGGCAGCGTCGGCACGGAGATGCAAGCGAGCGCGAGACGCACGGGGGCTGCGGCGTGGCGCGTTTGCGGTCGGCGCCTTTGGTGGCAACGGCCGGGACAAGCAGCGGTGTATGGTGTGGTGCGGGGCGGACAGGGGCGGCGGTGGACGGGGAGGAGGCGGGCGCGACGACGGCATGGGGGCGAAAACGGGACGGGGGACGGCGGATGTTGAGAGGCGTCACGCGCGGACAGGACACAGACACAGAGACACACAGAGTGGAAAGGGAGGGTGCGCGGTAGTAGTTGGGAATGTGCGTACCGTGCGGGATGGGAGTGGGCGAGGAACACGGTCGTGGCCCCTGTTTTGGGTGCGTGTGATGACGTCGGTGTGTTGTGGGAAGGGAAGGTGCTGTGGCGGCGGCGCGTAATGGGCGTAGGCCGAAAAGAGAAAGGAACGTGGGCAGTGTGTTGGCAAGCGTCGGTTCGACTGCGACGTTGATGGGCAGGGCAGGGCAAGGTTAATGGTGGTAGGAGTAGGCGTGTGGGCGCAAAAAATCTGCCGCTGCAGGCGGTGCCGTAACCGCCATGGCGGGAAGGAGAGAGGGCCAAAGAAAGAAAGAAAGAAGAAAAAAAAGGAGGGGGGGGGGGGGGCGAAAGTGGAGAGGCGGTGGTGTGAGAAGGGCGGGGGCGGAAGGAAGGCAGGAAGGACAAGAGGCGAGGCGACGGCTTGCTTTGTGTATCGGTCGGTCTCTGGCTATGCTTCGTTTTCTGCAGCAGGGTCGGTGCGCGGCGTGGCTCGCGGCAGTGGGAACGCCTGGTGGCTGGACGGCCAGCAATGCGGTTGGATGGGCGGCCACAGCACCGCACCTGTGCCCGAGGAGGAGACGCTGGCGGCGGGCCCTGAGGTGAGGCCGGCTCGGCTGGGGCTGTGGATGTGTAGGTGTGCGCCGCTTGCTGCAACAACGAGTAAAACGCGAGAAGAAGGGATGGCGGTTAGAGAGGAAAAAAAAAAAAAAGGTCGTGTTGTTGTTGATGCGCAGGCAGACGCGTACAGAGGGACGAGCCCGGTCTGCAGCAGGGTGTGGCCGTGCCGAGTGCAGAGCAGCGGCGGCTCGGTTCGGTTCGGCCCGGCCCGGCGGGCCGCGCTGTTGTCGCGGACGTGAGCGCCCCCTGGCGGGTGGCCGGAGGCGGCGCGGCGTGTTGGACGTGTGGCTGGTGGCAGTGCACAATTTGCGAGTGGCTGGCGGTGTGTGGTGTGGCGGTTGGCGCGTCGGGCGGCGGAGAGGTATGTGTTGCGGGCGCCCCTTTGCTGCGCTGCGTCGTTGCGTGTGCCGTACAGGGCGGGCGCTTGTCGACTGTGTGGGCGGTGTGGCGAATTGGCGTGAAACGGCTGCCGAGAGGTGTGTGGTAGCGAGCCGGTCGGTGGGTGTCAGTGCGAAGGGGAATGTGCGTGCGTTTGGCGGTTTCGGTGTGCTTTTTGCGGCGTGAGAGTGGGAATTAGTGGGGCCGGCTGTTGTGTTGGTTCCTTGTGTCTTGTGTCGCGTAGCTTGATGGCAACGTGGAAGGACGCCGGTTTCGTTTCGAGCCTTGCGTGTGGTTGTCGACGTTGACTGGTTGGCGTGTGCCGATGCACGTGCATGTGTGGGTCGCGAGTGCGTTTTTGGCTGGCTGTGTGTGTGTGTGTGTGTGTGTTTTGGGGGGGGAAGGGGGAGGCGGTGGTGAAAGTGCAGTCGTTGCCACGGGCGTCGTCGGGTGGGGGCTGGGGCTGTGCGTCGTGGCGGAAAGGTGGTAGGTTGCGGGAAGCGAGCCCGTCGTTGACGGTGTCGCGTGAGTTGTGAATCGAGTGGGGCGCGGGGCGCGGGACAGGAGCAGCGTGCCGCTGCGTCGTGGTCGTCAGCAGAGGCTGTGCGTGTGCTTGTCCTTTTTGTGGGCGGTTCGTGCGAGGCGTTTTTGTTTTGTGTTGCCCTAGTTGTTAGTTTATTTTGTTTGTGTTTGTTATTTTGAGACGACGACTGGTTGGTGGCGTGCGCGCGAAGTGGCGGTGTGCGCTTCCCGTGTCGTTTGTGTTGTTTGGTTTTTTTGTTTTTGTGTGTTTTTTTTTTTTTTTTTTTTTTGCACTGGGCCCCGGTGGGTGGGTGCGTGTGTGTCGATTGCCGGCTGGCGAGAGGTGCGCCATCGGCGGGGTGGGTCGCCGGCACAAGTAGAGGCGGCGGCGTTGTTGCTGTTGTTGTGTGGTGTTTGTTTTGTTCGGCTGTGTCGGCGAGCTGTGTTGCGGTGCGTGTGAATGGTGGTGCAAAAGTGCTGGCGTTGGGGCTGCGACTGCGACGGCGGCGAGCCGCGGGCGCGCCATTGATAGTGATGTTGTGAACAGCGGCTGTGTACGGTAGTGGTGTTGTTGTAGCACGACGTGCATCCGGGCCGGCGCGGAAAGCGCAGTTGCGGGCGGTTGCCCTTCGGTGCCAGCCATGTCGCGTGAGCGGCGGGTTGCTCTGGTGTCGACACGTGGTGCTCTGGGTTGTTGTGTGGTGCCCTTTGGCCGGTGGGGGTGGTTCGCGTGTGTCTCGTTCGCGCTCGGTGTCTGGTCGTGGTCGTGGTCGTGCTGCTCCCCCGTCTGTCGGCGGTTTCCGACGTCGTCTGTACGTTTTTGTTCGGTTTGCGGCGTGCCTGCCGACGTCGTCCCGTCGCGACCTTTCAACCGAAAGTGTGGCGCCCGAAGGTGAACGAACGTAACCCTGACCTCGGCGCTTTACGCTGAGCCGAGCGAACCGAACCGAACCTAACGTGTGGTGTGGCGAGGTGAGCTCAGCCTGTGAGCCCCTAACGTCTACGTAAGGTAAGCTGTCCGGCTCACGCCTCACGTTTGAACGCTTTTGTAACCTACGTTTGACGCTTCTTAACCTAGCACTGACCCCTTAACCTAACGTGTAACCTAACCTAACCTAACCTAACCTAACCTAACCTCTGACGCCTGACGTGTTTGAATGCTTAACCTAAGTTTGACGCTTAACCTAACCCAAGTCCCCCTTAACCTAACCCACGTCCACCTAACCTAACCTAACGTAGACGTGTAAACGTAATGTGTAACGCGTAACGTGTAAGGTCGGCTGTCGTGTGTGCTTGACGGCAGATTGGGTTGGTCTGTAGATTCGGATTGCGGTTTGCCTCGGTCGAGGGGTTGGGTCGGAAGCGGCGAGGGGCGGCGGCGCCTGTTGCGCAGGCGGCGTCCGTTTGCGGCGGGCAATTGTTGAGAAACGGCTGTGAATGTTGGCGGGCGAGAGGAGGAGGACGGCGCGCGATGTGGCCCGACGGCTGCGGGGCCGATCGGGAAACGGCGGGAGGGCGACGGAAGGCGATGGGGCGGCGGAGGCGCGTTTGCACGGCCGTCATCGCCGCACGCCTCGGCTTGTGTGGCTGTGGCGCCGGCCGCGCTGGCCGGGCTGCCGCGGCGACGGTGTGGGAGTTTTGCCGAAGGTTTGGCCATTGTGGCGGGTCGTCGGCTGGGGCTGTGGGGGCGGCATTTGGGCGGGGGCGGCGATTCTCGGCGGGCCGACCCAGGCTGTAGCGCGCGGTAGCTGCAGTTTGGCCGTGGTTTGCGGCGCTGCCGTGGCGACTGGTTGGCGACTGTGGTGTGGCTGTGTGTAGCCCCCATCCTCGGTGGTTTGAAAGGCGCGGGCGGTTGTGGCGCAGGTTTGGGGGCTGCTCCGCACAGGCTGTCGGACGTTGGGCGGTAGCAAGCGCGGGAGGCGCGGCGCGGCGGCGCGCAGAGTGGCGGCCGCTCTCTCGGCCGTCCGCGCCCGCCCGCGACACTGGCTGGGCCTTGTGATTCTCTGCTCTTGTGCTTGCGTGCCTGCCGTCCCGCTCGCTCTCGCTGTGTGTTACGCGCGTCGTCGAAATGGCAGATCAGGCGGCTACGAACGAGACTGCTGCGGCACCCGCCGCCACCGGCACTACGAAGAAGGCCAAGTCTGCGTCGTCTGCGAAGAAGCCGCGCGCCAAGCCTGCGCACCCGCGCACCTCTGAGATGGTGACGGCCGCCATCAAGAGTCTGAAGGAGCGCGGCGGGTCGTCGCTGCAGGCGATCAAGAAGTACATAGCCGCGCACTACAAGCTGGACGCGGAGAAGCTGGCGCCGTTTATCAAGAAGTACCTCAAGTCGGCCGTCGTGGCGGGCGAGCTGGTGCAGACGAAGGGGAAGGGCGCGTCCGGCTCGTTCAAGCTTGCCGGCGCCGGCGGCGGGGGGGCGGCCGAGGGCGGCAAGGCTCGTGCTGGCGGTGCCAAGAAGAAGCGCGCCGCTCCGGCCAGCAAGGAGAAGAAGGGCGCCCGTGCGGCCGGCGCAAAGAAGGCTGGTGGCGTGAAGGCGGCGACCGGTCGGAAGGCGGGCGCCGCCAAGAAGGCGTCTGCGGCGTCGGCCGCTCCCGCGGGTGCGAAGAAGGGCGGCTGCGGCCAAGCCGGCCAAGGCCAAGTCGCCGTCGAAGGCGAAGAAGGCCGCCAAGGTTCCGACGAAGAAGCCGAAGGCGCCGCGCCCGAAGAAGGCGACGACGCCGTCTAAGGCGAAGGCTTCGCCCAAGAAGAAGAAGTAGAGTAGAGGAGAAAGAGATGGGAAAGGAAGGGTTTGGCGCTTGACTCCGTCGTCCCCACCCCCCGTCGTCGTCTAGTGGCGCGCAAGAGACGCGCGGCCCAAAACGGCCCTTCTCAGGGCCATCAAAGCACGTCGGGGAAGGTTTTGATTGTCGTGTTGCGTTTGGTGTGGGTGTCTGTCTGGCGTTTCTGTATGCCCGTGGGGATGCTGTTTGCGTGCCGTGGTGGTTGGATTGCGGGGGTCGGTGGCGGGTGTGGGCGGCGGTAGCGGTAAGCGGTGTTGTTGTTGTTGTTGTTGTCGTGGTTGATTGTCGCCGTGTTTGTTTTGTGGCGGCGGCCGACGGTTGGTTTTCTGTCACGTTGTTTTGTTTGAATACGTTGGTTGGCTTGCCTGCGTTCGTTCTTCTCGGATGTCTGTCTTGTCGAGTCGTGTCTGGTCTTTGTTTTGTTCCTTTGTGTGTGTGTGTGTTATGTTTTGCAACGGGGGGGGCACGTTGAGATGCGGAAGGAGTCGGCGGGGATTTCGGTGGCGTGTAGAGCGAGCGAGCGCGCCTGCCTGGCCGTTGGCCGTCGGAGTGGAGTGCGGGTTTTTTTTGTTTTCGAAACGAAAGCGGCGGCCGGCCAGCCACCCGTGCGGTGTGACGTCGGCCGTTGGGTATTGTGCGCTTTGAGCGCCGGGGAGGGATGATGTGTGATTGTTGCGCGCTGCTAGCAGGCAGGCAGAGTGAGCGGGTGTGGCGGGACGGACGGGAAGTGGTGGTTTTTGTTTTTGGGTTGCGGGGCGAGAGGCAGGCGACCGACAAAGTTTGCTCGCGACGGAGAGATGTTAGTGGCCCTGAAAAGGGCCGTTTTTGTTTGTGCGGTGCGGTGCCGCGGCGCGGTTTAGGCGCGCTCGCCGCGGATGCGGCGCGCGAGCTGGATGTCCTTGGGCATGATGGTGACGCGCTTGGCGTGGATTGCGCACAGGTTGGTGTCTTCGAAGAGGCCGACGAGGTAGGCCTCGCTGGCCTCCTGCAGGGCCATGACTGCGGAGCTCTGGAAGCGCAGGTCGGTCTTGAAGTCCTGGGCGATCTCGCGCACTAGGCGCTGGAATGGCAGCTTGCGGATGAGCAGCTCTGTGCTCTTCTGGTAGCGCCTGATTTCTCGCAGGGCGACGGTGCCCGGCCTGTAGCGGTGGGGCTTCTTGACGCCTCCGGTGGCGGGCGCGCTCTTCCTCGCCGCCTTGGTGGCGAGCTGTTTGCGCGGCGCCTTTCCGCCGGTGGACTTGCGGGCCGTTTGCTTTGTGCGGGCCATGGCGGTAGCGGTAGCGGTAGCGGAGCGGCGTGCGTGGAGGTTAGGTGCGGCGCGGCGTCCGGTGCTGCCTTGACAACGGGCCCGCGCGCCTCCGTGCTGCGCTTATATGCCCTCGGTTGCGCGTGGTGGGGGGGAGGGCGGGCCAGAGTCTATATAGGGGGGCGGCGGGCGCGCTGGGCGCAGACCGTAGCCGACTCGCCAGCCGCTGCAGCTGCTGTTTGTGCACGTTTTGCTTTGCCCGAGGAAGGAAGGATGACAGGCCGCGGCAAGGGAGGAAAGGGGCTCGGCAAGGGTGGCGCCAAGCGGCACCGCAAGGTGTTGCGCGACAACATCCAGGGCATCACGAAGCCCGCCATCCGCCGCCTGGCTCGCAGGGGCGGCGTGAAGCGCATCTCTGGTCTGATCTACGAGGAGACCCGCGGGGGTGCTGAAGGTGTTCCTGGAGAACGTGATCCGCGACGCGGTGACGTACACTGAGCACGCCAAGCGCAAGACTGTGACGGCCATGGACGTGGTGTACGCCCTGAAGAGGCAGGGGCGCACCCTGTACGGTTTCGGCGGTTAGGCTGCGTCGCAGCGGGCGCTGGCCTTCCCGCGGCCGTGCTTGTGGGTGGGAGAGACTAGAAAACGGCCCTTTTCAGGGCCACCACACTGTTCGGAAGTTGAAAAGTGCGAAAGAGTCTGTGTTGTTGCTGCGTGTGTGCGCGCTGTGTTGTTTGTTTGTTTGTTTCTTTCTTTCCGTTTGAGCGACGTGATGTGACTGGGAGGGGAGAAGGAAAGGAAACGTGTCATGTGGCTGGCTGTGTGTGGAGCTGCTTCGTTTGTGTGTCTTTGTATCGATCGCGACGGAGATGGCGGGCGGGCTGTGTGTTGTTGTGCGAGAGGCGGTGATTATTTGCTTGCGTGGTTTGTCTCTGTGTGTTTGTTTGCGGCGGCGTTGGGGTTTCCGAGGCAAGGCGTGTGGGCATAGGCGGCCGGATCAGCTGTTTCGTTCGTGTCGACGGCCGTTGCGCGCGGGAGTGGAGGGCGGTGTGTCGACACGCCTCCCTTTAACAATGGTCATTATTGCTGCCGTTGTCGGTTTGGAAGGCGACTGCGACGGTGCAAAATGTGTGCGTGTGTGTGTGTGTTGGGCCACACGGGCTGTGTGGACGACAAGATGGCGGACGTGCGCCGGCGGCGGCTGTGCTGTGACAGTGCAAAGTTAAAACAAAACAAGGTGCGGCGAGGACGACTGAAATTTTGCTTTGGACGTAGGTTTGTGTGGTGGCCCTGAAAAGGGCCGATTGTTGTGGGCCGAGCCGGCAAAGCGCGTTGCGTGCAGGGGAGCACGCGGCGCTGCGATTGCCTGGCCTCCTTTAGGCCTTCTTCTCGGTCTTCTTTGGCAGCAGGACGGCCTGGATGTTGGGCAGGACACCACCCTGTGCGATGGTGACGCCCGACAGGAGCTTGTTGAGCTCCTCGTCGTTGCGGATGGCAAGCTGCAGGTGGCGCGGGATGATGCGCGTCTTCTTGTTGTCGCGGGCCGCGTTTCCGGCCAGCTCGAGCACCTCAGCCGCGAGGTACTCCATGACGGCGGCGAGGTAGACGGGCGCCCCGGCGCCGACGCGCTCTGCGTAGTTTCCCTTGCGCAGGAGGCGGTGGATTCTGCCGACCGGGAACTGGAGCCCAGCCCTGCTTGAGCGGGACTTTGACTTGCCCTTGACTTTGCCTCCCTTTCCGCGTCCGGACATGGCGATGGGGCTAGCGACGGTGCACACGAAACGGAAACGAAAACGACCGGTGCGAGCGGCAGCGAGTCGAGCAGCGGAGTGCGTGCCGGCGCAGCCGGGGTGGGGGGTGCTTTATGGGCTCGGGTGCGGCGGCCGGTTGCGCGCGCGCCCCATTGGTCGGCGGCCGCAACAGGGCGAGCTGGTAAAGGTGCGGCGGCGGCTGGCGGCGGGTGCCACTGTGTGGGGAGACGCTGACTAGAGCGGAGCGCTTGCTACTGGTGTTGCTGCTGCCGTACGTTGGTTGGAGATGCCGCCCAAGACTAGCGGGAAGGCCGCCAAGAAGGCTGGCAAGGCGCAGAAGAACATTTCGAAGGGCGACAAGAAGAAGAAGCGCAAGAGGAAGGAGAGCTATGCCATCTACATCTACAAGGTGCTGAAGCAGGTGCACCCTGACACGGGCATCTCGTCGAAGGCGATGAGCATCATGAACAGCTTCGTGAACGACATTTTCGAGCGCATTGCGGCCGAGGCTTCTCGCCTGGCGCACTACAACAAGCGCTCGACCATCACGTCCCGCGAGATCCAGACCGCTGTGCGGCTGTTGCTGCCTGGCGAGCTGGCCAAGCACGCCGTGAGCGAGGGCACGAAGGCGGTGACCAAGTACACGAGCTCCAAGTAAGGAGGTGGCTCTGGAATGGAAGGAAGGATGGAGAAGGCTCCTCCGTTGCGAGAGCGGCGAAACGGCCCTTTTCAGGGCCACCAACTTGCCTTTTGCGGGAAGGGCGGAATTGTTGTTGTTGTTGTTGTTTGTGTGGACGGCTGTGATGTATGTGTGCATTTTGATTGTGGGTGGGGGGGGCGCGTCAAAGCGTGTTGCGCGGGGGTACGGCCACGAGGTTGGTCGCCGTGGCGTGGAATGGTGGCACGCCTCGTTGGCGTGGTTTTTGACCCATTGGTGTTGTTGGGGTGTGTGTGTGTTTGTGTGTTACCCGTCTGCGAGGGGGGACAGTGCGATCGGCGACTTTTGTGTCACCGTAACGACGGCCGTTTGCGGGTTTGTTTTTTTTGCACATCATACATGGCGAGGGTGAAATGTGAAATGTTTTTGTTTGGTTTGTTTTTGCCGCCCACTATTCCCTTTGCTGTACGCCGAGTTTGACAATGGTGCGACGTAACTGCAGCGTGGAGGTGTGTGAGTGACGTTGAAATGAACGTGCCATTAAGACGCATTGTTGTTGTATTGTACTGTACGTGTACGGCGACACGCACGATGATGTACCATTCGACTCTGATGTTTGATAGCCGTGTCTGACTGATTGCGTACGACGCACGCACACCGATGTCGTCATTCAAGATGCACGCTAGACGGCGGCGGCGGCGGCGGCGCCGGTCGTTTGTTTGGCGAATGTCTGTACACGTGTTTGTCTGTGTCCATCCGGTATGTATTTGTTTGTTTGTTTGAAAGTGTTTTGTGTGTCGGTGACGTGGTCCGATCCGTCGCCCCCTGAGTAACTGTCGATCGGCGCGATAGACCGGCGTCACGCAACTGAACCGAAGTCTTGGGCACACCCGTCATACTGTTGTACACCGTCGCGCTGAGAACGGTAACGAAAGGTTGACTCTGATCGGTCGAATGTCTGGGCAGAACGTGAGGAATGAGGCAAGAGTGCAAGGAGGGGGGGGCAAAAGAGAGAGGAAGGGAAAAAAGGGGAGAAACGCATTCGTAGAGCAACGGAACGTTCCCGTGTCGGAGGCGTATTGGAGCCGCACTGAAATGCGTTTAACGGCGGCGCGGCTGCAAGTGTCTGCCGTGGTGAACGTTACCTTTGACGGCTGCATTGGGCTTTGCCTTTGCTTTCGCTTTCGCTTTCGCTTTCCCGGATGTACGTAACGTTTGTTGATATGGTTCTGAGGAAGAGTGTATGACAGTGCCGTGCCGTCCATGTTCGTGTGCCCTCCCATTGTGTGTATGCTATTGTCTGTGTACTTGAATGATGTATGTAGGTGTTAGTGGACATGTTTTACCAGTGGGGGGAAATGGATCGTCGATAGTTGCCGTCACTCTGTCACGGTCGAGATGACGCACCCTCCGTACAGAAAGGTGTCGAGAAAGTGAGTGTGTGTGTGTGTGTGTGTGTGTGTGTGTGTGCGTGCGTGCGTCCGTGAATTGGCAGTGTTTGGAGGTGGGCGTGCCCTGCATGTGGCCCGGAAAAGGCTGTTCGTTAGGCGGTAGTGTTGTGTGGACAGGGGAGGGGCATGCGTAACGCTGCTGGCATGGCATTTCGGGAGATGGGAGGGGGCAAACGAGGAAACGAGGAGCGGCGGCCAAAGACGGGACGGGGAGGGGCGCGGTGTGGGTGGCTTGCGCCTGTGCTCGGCGTTGTGGTTTGTGCAAAAGAGGAGGAGAAAAACAATGTGAGTTGCCAGGGAGGGGAGCGGTGTTGTGTTGTGGTTGTCGTGGTGTAGCCGCAGACGCGGCTGTCAGTGAACGTGGCGAGACGGACGGATGCGCGGAGGGGCGGGGGCGGGGGGCGGCGCATTTCGCCGGTGCCGTGCCGTGCCGTGCCGTGCCTGAAAGCCGCGTGGTCGCTGTGTTGTTGGTGGCGTGGGGGCGAGGAGAGTACCGTACGGGTGTGCTTGTGCGCCGGAAATGGCACACTGCGCCCGCCCGTCTTGGAGGCTGATGGCTGTGGTGTGGAAATGGGGCGCGGTGATGTTGAAGCACAGAAAAGAAACCAAGAAAACGGAAGGCGTGATGCGGCGGTGGTGGTGAGAGCGGGAAAAACAAAACAAAAGAAAAAAAACAACAAAAAAAAAGAAGGAAAAACAACAAGAAACAAAAAAGAAAACAAAAAGTCTATCAATATTAAAATGTAAATGGAAATGGAAATGGACCCAGGTATAACCTCCCTGCACAAATAGCAGAGAGTCCGATGATAATAAAAATGTGCCAGAATGTTAACGTCCCTACAAAACAAACCCAACGATAATATTAATGAAAGAGTGAACCGTATGTAACATTGCAACAGACATAATGAAACCTGATAAATTGTATAAGGGCAGCAGCCGTTGACCTTTGGCCCTGTATTCAGAATAAAAAGAGCCAAAGATCGTTACCCCAATGAAAAAGACACTGAAACACGTATGTAACATAGTAGCGATGGCGAGACATTGTAGCATCTGTGACCAGAGAGTTTGCGCTGGACTGCGCGAGTGTTGCGAGCGGTTCTCAGTCAGTCAGTCAGTCTGTGTAGTTGAGGGCTGTACTCTGTCAGTAGTCGTCGCGTGCAGTACGCTAATAGTCGTCATGCAGAGCGGTCGGTCAGTAGTAGCAGCCGAGTGCGGTTGTGTGATGTAGGCGGTCGGCAACACTGGTCAAGATGGTGAATAAGGTATACTGTTAATTAATATAATCATTAGATAATGAGAAATTGTATTTATTGTAATTATGCTCCAACAAGTTCCCCAATAATAATTTTTATTTCAAAAGCATTTTTCAAACATTTAATCTTTTATTGAACTAAAGAGTTCGTTCCACTTCTTTGAAGAAAAATGTCACTAAAATCACAAAAAAAGAGAATATTATTATTTGCAATGCAGTTCCTCCAAGCGCTGCGCAACAACCAGAGCAGAAATGTGACATCCATTTATTCGGAGGTAAGACTTTAATTCCGATTGTTTTGCACAGGGCCAAAGACCGATATTTCGGTTTAATTGAAGTTTCTTGTCACTGAACGGACTTTTTTAAATGTTGTGTGAAGACTTTATATTTGAGTCAGATTGCGAATTGCACATTGTTGTTGCCATTTTCAATACCTCTCATTGTGGGCGAGGTTACAATTAGCGCAATGTCCATTAGCATCCGTAAATAACATTGTCCATTATTTTAAATATTGCTGGGAGGTTACAACACACACACAAAACAAAAAACAAAAAGAAACAAAAAATTGCATTTATATCCGCTCCTCGATTGTAGATACCCCTTACACAGCTGTGTGCAATGAATGAGTGCTGGCTGGTAATTAATTGCACTCCTTGGAGGGAAATGCCATAGGAAGTAGTCTTTAAAAAGTGAATGTTTTTCGTTAAGAGACAAAAGTTACTTTAGAAAAAAAGTAATAGTGGGGCTTGTGTTGTTGAACAAAATAAGTACAATGAACATACGTTATCAGATTTGCGCAATGCAGCGTCACACCACCTCTTGATTATAACACAATATACTATACATCGTCCCGAACCGTGACCAGAGTCGCGAGACGAGCAGAGCACGCCGCCGACGCCCGCTCAGTACAACCGTCCACCCGCTACTACTGTCGACCGACTACTACCTCTCCCGACTCGCGCTACAATATATATAACAACTGTTCCTGGCGACCCGGTGCGTGCCACTACTGTCGTCTGGCGCGGTCCAAGCGCCGACTAGCAGCGATAAAGAACTCTCTGGTCAGACAGAGATGCTGTCATGCCTCGCCATCGCTCTGGTAATGAATACATACGTGTTGCAGCGTGCGTACCACCGGAACACGCAGTGGCGGAGCCAAAGACTGTGTTGTCGAGGTCGAGTGCGAGTGGGAAGAGAGGCAGCGTCGGCACGGAGATGCAAGCGAGCGCGAGACGCACGGGGGCTGCGGCGTGGCGCGTTTGCGGTCGGCGCCTTTGGTGGCAACGGCCGGGACAAGCAGCGGTGTATGGTGTGGTGCGGGGCGGACAGGGGCGGCGGTGGACGGGGAGGAGGCGGCGCGACGACGGCATGGGGGCGAAAACGGGACGGGGGACGGCGGATGTTGAGAGGCGTCACGCGCGGACAGGACACAGACACAGAGACACACAGAGTGGAAAGGGAGGGTGCGCGGTAGTAGTTGGGAATGTGCGTACCGTGCGGGATGGGAGTGGGCGAGGAACACGGTCGTGGCCCCTGTTTTGGGTGCGTGTGATGACGTCGGTGTGTTGTGGGAAGGGAAGGTGCTGTGGCGGCGGCGCGTAATGGGCGTAGGCCGAAAAGAGAAAGGAACGTGGGCAGTGTGTTGGCAAGCGTCGGTTCGACTGCGACGTTGATGGGCAGGGCAGGGCAAGGTTAATGGTGGTAGGAGTAGGCGTGTGGGCGCAAAAAATCTGCCGCTGCAGGCGGTGCCGTAACCGCCATGGCGGGAAGGAGAGAGGGCCAAAGAAAGAAAGAAAGAAGAAAAAAAAGGAGGGGGGGGGGGGCGAAAGTGGAGAGGCGGTGGTGTGAGAAGGGCGGGGGCGGAAGGAAGGCAGGAAGGACAAGAGGCGAGGCGACGGCTTGCTTTGTGTATCGGTCGGTCTCTGGCTATGCTTCGTTTTCTGCAGCAGGGTCGGTGCGCGGCGTGGCTCGCGGCAGTGGGAACGCCTGGTGGCTGGACGGCCAGCAATGCGGTTGGATGGGCGGCCACAGCACCGCACCTGTGCCCGAGGAGGAGACGCTGGCGGCGGGCCCTGAGGTGAGGCCGGCTCGGCTGGGGCTGTGGATGTGTAGGTGTGCGCCGCTGCTGCAACAACGAGTAAAACGCGAGAAGAAGGGATGGCGGTAGAGAGGAAAAAAAAAAAAAAGGTCGTGTTGTGTTGATGCGCAGGCAGACGCGTACAGAGGGACGAGCCCGGTCTGCAGCAGGGTGTGGCCGTGCCGAGTGCAGAGCAGCGGCGGCTCGGTTCGGTTCGGCCCGGCCCGGCGGGCCGCGCTGTTGTCGCGGACGTGAGCGCCCCCTGGCGGGTGGCCGGAGGCGGCGCGGCGTGTTGGACGTGTGGCTGGTGGCAGTGCACAATTTGCGAGTGGCTGGCGGTGTGGTGTGGCGGTTGGCGCGTCGGGCGGCGGAGAGGTATGTGTTGCGGGCGCCCTTTGCTGCGCTGCGTCGTTGCGTGTGCCGTACAGGGCGGGCGCTTGTCGACTGTGTGGGCGGTGTGGCGAATTGGCGTGAAACGGCTGCCGAGAGGTGTGTGGTAGCGAGCCGGTCGGTGGTGTCAGTGCGAAGGGGAATGTGCGTGCGTTTGGCGGTTTCGGTGTGCTTTTTGCGGCGTGAGAGTGGGAATTAGTGGGGCCGGCTGTTGTGTTGGTTCCTTGTGTCTTGTGTCGCGTAGCTTGATGGCAACGTGGAAGGACGCCGGTTTCGTTTCGAGCCTTGCGTGTGGTTGTCGACGTTGACTGGTTGGCGTGTGCCGATGCACGTGCATGTGTGGGTCGCGAGTGCGTTTTTGGCTGGCTGTGTGTGTGTGTGTGTGTGTGTTTTGGGGGGGAAGGGGGAGGCGGTGGTGAAAGTGCAGTCGTTGCCACGGGCGTCGTCGGGTGGGGCTGGGGCTGTGCGTCGTGGCGGAAAGGTGGTAGGTTGCGGGAAGCGAGCCCGTCGTTGACGGTGTCGCGTGAGTTGTGAATCGAGTGGGGCGCGGGGCGCGGGACAGGAGCAGCGTGCCGCTGCGTCGTGGTCGTCAGCAGAGGCTGTGCGTGTGCTTGTCCTTTTTGTGGGCGGTTCGTGCGAGGCGTTTTTGTTTTGTGTTGCCCTAGTTGTTAGTTTATTTTGTTTGTGTTTGTTATTTTGAGACGACGACTGGTTGGTGGCGTGCGCGCGAAGTGGCGGTGTGCGCTTCCCGTGTCGTTTGTGTTGTTTGGTTTTTTTGTTTTTGTGTGTTTTTTTTTTTTTTTTTTTTTGCACTGGGCCCCGGTGGGTGGGTGCGTGTGTGTCGATTGCCGGCTGGCGAGAGGTGCGCCATCGGCGGGGTGGGTCGCCGGCACAAGTAGAGGCGGCGGCGTTGTTGCTGTTGTTGTGTGGTGTTTGTTTTGTTCGGCTGTGTCGGCGAGCTGTGTTGCGGTGCGTGTGAATGGTGGTGCAAAAGTGCTGGCGTTGGGGCTGCGACTGCGACGGCGGCGAGCCGCGGGCGCGCCATTGATAGTGATGTTGTGAACAGCGGCTGTGTACGGTAGTGGTGTTGTTGTAGCACGACGTGCATCCGGGCCGGCGCGGAAAGCGCAGTTGCGGGCGGTTGCCCTTCGGTGCCAGCCATGTCGCGTGAGCGGCGGGTTGCTCTGGTGTCGACACGTGGTGCTCTGGGTTGTTGTGTGGTGCCCTTTGGCCGGTGGGGGTGGTTCGCGTGTGTCTCGTTCGCGCTCGGTGTCTGGTCGTGGTCGTGGTCGTGCTGCTCCCCCGTCTGTCGGCGGTTTCCGACGTCGTCTGTACGTTTTTGTTCGTTTGCGGCGTGCCTGCCGACGTCGTCCCGTCGCGACCTTTCAACCGAAAGTGTGGCGCCCGAAGGTGAACGAACGTAACCCTGACCTCGGCGCTTTACGCTGAGCCGAGCGAACCGAACCGAACCTAACGTGTGGTGTGGCGAGGTGAGCTCAGCCTGTGAGCCCCTAACGTCTACGTAAGGTAAGCTGTCCGGCTCACGCCTCACGTTTGAACGCTTTTGTAACCTACGTTTGACGCTTCTTAACCTAGCACTGACCCCTTAACCTAACGTGTAACCTAACCTAACCTAACCTAACCTAACCTAACCTCTGACGCCTGACGTGTTTGAATGCTTAACCTAAGTTTGACGCTTAACCTAACCCAAGTCCCCTTAACCTAACCCACGTCCACCTAACCTAACCTAACGTAGACGTGTAAACGTAATGTGTAACGCGTAACGTGTAAGGTCGGCTGTCGTGTGTGCTTGACGGCAGATTGGGTTGGTCTGTAGATTCGGATTGCGGTTTGCCTCGGTCGAGGGGTTGGGTCGGAAGCGGCGAGGGGCGGCGGCGCCTGTTGCGCAGGCGGCGTCCGTTTGCGGCGGGCAATTGTTGAGAAACGGCTGTGAATGTTGGCGGGCGAGAGGAGGAGGACGGCGCGCGATGTGGCCCGACGGCTGCGGGCCGATCGGGAAACGGCGGGAGGGCGACGGAAGGCGATGGGGCGGCGGAGGCGCGTTTGCACGGCCGTCATCGCCGCACGCCTCGGCTTGTGTGGCTGTGGCGCCGGCCGCGCTGGCCGGGCTGCCGCGGCGACGGTGTGGGAGTTTTGCCGAAGGTTTGGCCATTGTGGCGGGTCGTCGGCTGGGGCTGTGGGGGCGGCATTTGGGCGGGGGCGGCGATTCTCGGCGGGCCGACCCAGGCTGTAGCGCGCGGTAGCTGCAGTTTGGCCGTGGTTTGCGGCGCTGCCGTGGCGACTGGTTGGCGACTGTGGTGTGGCTGTGTGTAGCCCCATCCTCGGTGGTTTGAAAGGCGCGGGCGGTTGTGGCGCAGGTTTGGGGCTGCTCCGCACAGGCTGTCGGACGTTGGGCGGTAGCAAGCGCGGGAGGCGCGGCGCGGCGGCGCGCAGAGTGGCGGCCGCTCTCTCGGCCGTCCGCGCCCGCCCGCGACACTGGCTGGGCCTTGTGATTCTCTGCTCTTGTGCTTGCGTGCCTGCCGTCCCGCTCGCTCTCGCTGTGTGTTACGCGCGTCGTCGAAATGGCAGATCAGGCGGCTACGAACGAGACTGCTGCGGCACCCGCCGCCACCGGCACTACGAAGAAGGCCAAGTCTGCGTCGTCTGCGAAGAAGCCGCGCGCCAAGCCTGCGCACCCGCGCACCTCTGAGATGGTGACGGCCGCCATCAAGAGTCTGAAGGAGCGCGGCGGGTCGTCGCTGCAGGCGATCAAGAAGTACATAGCCGCGCACTACAAGCTGGACGCGGAGAAGCTGGCGCCGTTTATCAAGAAGTACCTCAAGTCGGCCGTCGTGGCGGGCGAGCTGGTGCAGACGAAGGGGAAGGGCGCGTCCGGCTCGTTCAAGCTTGCCGGCGCCGGCGGCGGGGGGGCGGCCGAGGGCGGCAAGGCTCGTGCTGGCGGTGCCAAGAAGAAGCGCGCCGCTCCGGCCAGCAAGGAGAAGAAGGGCGCCCGTGCGGCCGGCGCAAAGAAGGCTGGTGGCGTGAAGGCGGCGACCGGTCGGAAGGCGGGCGCCGCCAAGAAGGCGTCTGCGGCGTCGGCCGCTCCCGCGGGTGCGAAGAAGGCGGCTGCGGCCAAGCCGGCCAAGGCCAAGTCGCCGTCGAAGGCGAAGAAGGCCGCCAAGGTTCCGACGAAGAAGCCGAAGGCGCCGCGCCCGAAGAAGGCGACGACGCCGTCTAAGGCGAAGGCTTCGCCCAAGAAGAAGAAGTAGAGTAGAGGAGAAAGAGATGGGAAAGGAAGGGTTTGGCGCTTGACTCCGTCGTCCCCACCCCCCGTCGTCGTCTAGTGGCGCGCAAGAGACGCGCGGCCCAAAACGGCCCTTCTCAGGGCCATCAAAGCACGTCGGGGAAGGTTTTGATTGTCGTGTTGCGTTTGGTGTGGGTGTCTGTCTGGCGTTTCTGTATGCCCGTGGGGATGCTGTTTGCGTGCCGTGGTGGTTGGATTGCGGGGGTCGGTGGCGGGTGTGGGCGGCGGTAGCGGTAAGCGGTGTTGTTGTTGTTGTTGTTGTCGTGGTTGATTGTCGCGCGTGTTTGTTTTGTGGCGGCGGCCGACGGTTGGTTTTCTGTCACGTTGTTTTGTTTGAATACGTTGGTTGGCTTGCCTGCGTTCGTTCTTCTCGGATGTCTGTCTTGTCGAGTCGTGTCTGGTCTTTGTTTTGTTCCTTTGTGTGTGTGTGTGTTATGTTTTGCAACGGGGGGGCACGTTGAGATGCGGAAGGAGTCGGCGGGGATTTCGGTGGCGTGTAGAGCGAGCGAGCGCGCCTGCCTGGCCGTTGGCCGTCGGAGTGGAGTGCGGGTTTTTTTTGTTTTCGAAACGAAAGCGGCGGCCGGCCAGCCACCCGTGCGGTGTGACGTCGGCCGTTGGGTATTGTGCGCTTTGAGCGCCGGGGAGGGATGATGTGTGATTGTTGCGCGCTGCTAGCAGGCAGGCAGAGTGAGCGGGTGTGGCGGACGGACGGGAAGTGGTGGTTTTTGTTTTTGGGTTGCGGGGCGAGAGGCAGGCGACCGACAAAGTTTGCTCGCGACGGAGAGATGTTAGTGGCCCTGAAAAGGGCCGTTTTTGTTTGTGCGGTGCGGTGCCGCGGCGCGGTTTAGGCGCGCTCGCCGCGGATGCGGCGCGCGAGCTGGATGTCCTTGGGCATGATGGTGACGCGCTTGGCGTGGATTGCGCACAGGTTGGTGTCTTCGAAGAGGCCGACGAGGTAGGCCTCGCTGGCCTCCTGCAGGGCCATGACTGCGGAGCTCTGGAAGCGCAGGTCGGTCTTGAAGTCCTGGGCGATCTCGCGCACTAGGCGCTGGAATGGCAGCTTGCGGATGAGCAGCTCTGTGCTCTTCTGGTAGCGCCTGATTTCTCGCAGGGCGACGGTGCCCGGCCTGTAGCGGTGGGGCTTCTTGACGCCTCCGGTGGCGGGCGCGCTCTTCCTCGCCGCCTTGGTGGCGAGCTGTTTGCGCGGCGCCTTTCCGCCGGTGGACTTGCGGGCCGTTTGCTTTGTGCGGGCCATGGCGGTAGCGGTAGCGGTAGCGGAGCGGCGTGCGTGGAGGTTAGGTGCGGCGCGGCGTCCGGTGCTGCCTTGACAACGGGCCCGCGCGCCTCCGTGCTGCGCTTATATGCCCTCGGTTGCGCGTGGTGGGGGGAGGGCGGGCCAGAGTCTATATAGGGGGGCGGCGGGCGCGCTGGGCGCAGACCGTAGCCGACTCGCCAGCCGCTGCAGCTGCTGTTTGTGCACGTTTTGCTTTGCCCGAGGAAGGAAGGATGACAGGCCGCGGCAAGGGAGGAAAGGGGCTCGGCAAGGGTGGCGCCAAGCGGCACCGCAAGGTGTTGCGCGACAACATCCAGGGCATCACGAAGCCCGCCATCCGCCGCCTGGCTCGCAGGGGCGGCGTGAAGCGCATCTCTGGTCTGATCTACGAGGAGACCCGCGGGGTGCTGAAGGTGTTCCTGGAGAACGTGATCCGCGACGCGGTGACGTACACTGAGCACGCCAAGCGCAAGACTGTGACGGCCATGGACGTGGTGTACGCCCTGAAGAGGCAGGGGCGCACCCTGTACGGTTTCGGCGGTTAGGCTGCGTCGCAGCGGGCGCTGGCCTTCCCGCGGCCGTGCTTGTGGGTGGGAGAGACTAGAAAACGGCCCTTTTCAGGGCCACCACACTGTTCGGAAGTTGAAAAGTGCGAAAGAGTCTGTGTTGTTGCTGCGTGTGTGCGCGCTGTGTTGTTTGTTTGTTTGTTTCTTTCTTTCCGTTTGAGCGACGTGATGTGACTGGGAGGGGAGAAGGAAAGGAAACGTGTCATGTGGCTGGCTGTGTGTGGAGCTGCTTCGTTTGTGTGTCTTTGTATCGATCGCGACGGAGATGGCGGGCGGGCTGTGTGTTGTTGTGCGAGAGGCGGTGATTATTTGCTTGCGTGGTTTGTCTCTGTGTGTTTGTTTGCGGCGGCGTTGGGGTTTCCGAGGCAAGGCGTGTGGGCATAGGCGGCCGGATCAGCTGTTTCGTTCGTGTCGACGGCCGTTGCGCGCGGGAGTGGAGGGCGGTGTGTCGACACGCCTCCCTTTAACAATGGTCATTATTGCTGCCGTTGTCGGTTTGGAAGGCGACTGCGACGGTGCAAAATGTGTGCGTGTGTGTGTGTGTTGGGCCACACGGGCTGTGTGGACGACAAGATGGCGGACGTGCGCCGGCGGCGGCTGTGCTGTGACAGTGCAAAGTTAAAACAAAACAAGGTGCGGCGAGGACGACTGAAATTTTGCTTTGGACGTAGGTTTGTGTGGTGGCCCTGAAAAGGGCCGATTGTTGTGGGCCGAGCCGGCAAAGCGCGTTGCGTGCAGGGGAGCACGCGGCGCTGCGATTGCCTGGCCTCCTTTAGGCCTTCTTCTCGGTCTTCTTTGGCAGCAGGACGGCCTGGATGTTGGGCAGGACACCACCCTGTGCGATGGTGACGCCCGACAGGAGCTTGTTGAGCTCCTCGTCGTTGCGGATGGCAAGCTGCAGGTGGCGCGGGATGATGCGCGTCTTCTTGTTGTCGCGGGCCGCGTTTCCGGCCAGCTCGAGCACCTCAGCCGCGAGGTACTCCATGACGGCGGCGAGGTAGACGGGCGCCCCGGCGCCGACGCGCTCTGCGTAGTTTCCCTTGCGCAGGAGGCGGTGGATTCTGCCGACCGGGAACTGGAGCCCAGCCCTGCTTGAGCGGGACTTTGACTTGCCCTTGACTTTGCCTCCCTTTCCGCGTCCGGACATGGCGATGGGCTAGCGACGGTGCACACGAAACGGAAACGAAAACGACCGGTGCGAGCGGCAGCGAGTCGAGCAGCGGAGTGCGTGCCGGCGCAGCCGGGGTGGGGGTGCTTTATGGGCTCGGGTGCGGCGGCCGGTTGCGCGCGCGCCCCATTGGTCGGCGGCCGCAACAGGGCGAGCTGGTAAAGGTGCGGCGGCGGCTGGCGGCGGGTGCCACTGTGTGGGGAGACGCTGACTAGAGCGGAGCGCTTGCTACTGGTGTTGCTGCTGCCGTACGTTGGTTGGAGATGCCGCCCAAGACTAGCGGGAAGGCCGCCAAGAAGGCTGGCAAGGCGCAGAAGAACATTTCGAAGGGCGACAAGAAGAAGAAGCGCAAGAGGAAGGAGAGCTATGCCATCTACATCTACAAGGTGCTGAAGCAGGTGCACCCTGACACGGGCATCTCGTCGAAGGCGATGAGCATCATGAACAGCTTCGTGAACGACATTTTCGAGCGCATTGCGGCCGAGGCTTCTCGCCTGGCGCACTACAACAAGCGCTCGACCATCACGTCCCGCGAGATCCAGACCGCTGTGCGGCTGTTGCTGCCTGGCGAGCTGGCCAAGCACGCCGTGAGCGAGGGCACGAAGGCGGTGACCAAGTACACGAGCTCCAAGTAAGGAGGTGGCTCTGGAATGGAAGGAAGGATGGAGAAGGCTCCTCCGTTGCGAGAGCGGCGAAACGGCCCTTTTCAGGGCCACCAACTTGCCTTTTGCGGGAAGGGCGGAATTGTTGTTGTTGTTGTTGTTTGTGTGGACGGCTGTGATGTATGTGTGCATTTTGATTGTGGGTGGGGGGGCGCGTCAAAGCGTGTTGCGCGGGGTACGGCCACGAGGTTGGTCGCCGTGGCGTGGAATGGTGGCACGCCTCGTTGGCGTGGTTTTTGACCCATTGGTGTTGTTGGGGTGTGTGTGTGTTTGTGTGTTACCCGTCTGCGAGGGGGGACAGTGCGATCGGCGACTTTTGTGTCACCGTAACGACGGCCGTTTGCGGGTTTGTTTTTTTGCACATCATACATGGCGAGGGTGAAATGTGAAATGTTTTTGTTTGGTTTGTTTTTGCCGCCCACTATTCCCTTTGCTGTACGCCGAGTTTGACAATGGTGCGACGTAACTGCAGCGTGGAGGTGTGTGAGTGACGTTGAAATGAACGTGCCATTAAGACGCATTGTTGTTGTATTGTACTGTACGTGTACGGCGACACGCACGATGATGTACCATTCGACTCTGATGTTTGATAGCCGTGTCTGACTGATTGCGTACGACGCACGCACACCGATGTCGTCATTCAAGATGCACGCTAGACGGCGGCGGCGGCGGCGGCGCCGGTCGTTTGTTTGGCGAATGTCTGTACACGTGTTTGTCTGTGTCCATCCGGTATGTATTTGTTTGTTTGTTTGAAAGTGTTTTGTGTGTCGGTGACGTGGTCCGATCCGTCGCCCCCTGAGTAACTGTCGATCGGCGCGATAGACCGGCGTCACGCAACTGAACCGAAGTCTTGGGCACACCCGTCATACTGTTGTACACCGTCGCGCTGAGAACGGTAACGAAAGGTTGACTCTGATCGGTCGAATGTCTGGGCAGAACGTGAGGAATGAGGCAAGAGTGCAAGGAGGGGGGGGCAAAAGAGAGAGGAAGGGAAAAAGGGGAGAAACGCATTCGTAGAGCAACGGAACGTTCCCGTGTCGGAGGCGTATTGGAGCCGCACTGAAATGCGTTTAACGGCGGCGCGGCTGCAAGTGTCTGCCGTGGTGAACGTTACCTTTGACGGCTGCATTGGGCTTTGCCTTTGCTTTCGCTTTCGCTTTCGCTTTCCCGGATGTACGTAACGTTTGTTGATATGGTTCTGAGGAAGAGTGTATGACAGTGCCGTGCCGTCCATGTTCGTGTGCCCTCCCATTGTGTGTATGCTATTGTCTGTGTACTTGAATGATGTATGTAGGTGTTAGTGGACATGTTTTACCAGTGGGGGGAAATGGATCGTCGATAGTTGCCGTCACTCTGTCACGGTCGAGATGACGCACCCTCCGTACAGAAAGGTGTCGAGAAAGTGAGTGTGTGTGTGTGTGTGTGTGTGTGTGTGTGTGCGTGCGTGCGTCCGTGAATTGGCAGTGTTTGGAGGTGGGCGTGCCCTGCATGTGGCCCGGAAAAGGCTGTTCGTTAGGCGGTAGTGTTGTGTGGACAGGGGAGGGGCATGCGTAACGCTGCTGGCATGGCATTTCGGGAGATGGGAGGGGGCAAACGAGGAAACGAGGAGCGGCGGCCAAAGACGGGACGGGGAGGGGCGCGGTGTGGGTGGCTTGCGCCTGTGCTCGGCGTTGTGGTTTGTGCAAAAGAGGAGGAGAAAAACAATGTGAGTTGCCAGGGAGGGGAGCGGTGTTGTGTTGTGGTTGTCGTGGTGTAGCCGCAGACGCGGCTGTCAGTGAACGTGGCGAGACGGACGGATGCGCGGAGGGGCGGGGGCGGGGGCGGCGCATTTCGCCGGTGCCGTGCCGTGCCGTGCCGTGCCTGAAAGCCGCGTGGTCGCTGTGTTGTTGGTGGCGTGGGGGCGAGGAGAGTACCGTACGGGTGTGCTTGTGCGCCGGAAATGGCACACTGCGCCCGCCCGTCTTGGAGGCTGATGGCTGTGGTGTGGAAATGGGGCGCGGTGATGTTGAAGCACAGAAAAGAAACCAAGAAAACGGAAGGCGTGATGCGGCGGTGGTGGTGAGAGCGGGAAAAACAAAACAAAAGAAAAAAAACAACAAAAAAAAAGAAGGAAAAACAACAAGAAACAAAAAAGAAAACAAAAAGTCTATCAATATTAAAATGTAAATGGAAATGGAAATGGACCCAGGTATAACCTCCCTGCACAAATAGCAGAGAGTCCGATGATAATAAAAATGTGCCAGAATGTTAACGTCCCTACAAAACAAACCCAACGATAATATTAATGAAAGAGTGAACCGTATGTAACATTGCAACAGACATAATGAAACCTGATAAATTGTATAAGGGCAGCAGCCGTTGACCTTTGGCCCTGTATTCAGAATAAAAAGAGCCAAAGATCGTTACCCCAATGAAAAAGACACTGAAACACGTATGTAACATAGTAGCGATGGCGAGACATTGTAGCATCTGTGACCAGAGAGTTTGCGCTGGACTGCGCGAGTGTTGCGAGCGGTTCTCAGTCAGTCAGTCAGTCTGTGTAGTTGAGGGCTGTACTCTGTCAGTAGTCGTCGCGTGCAGTACGCTAATAGTCGTCATGCAGAGCGGTCGGTCAGTAGTAGCAGCCGAGTGCGGTTGTGTGATGTAGGCGGTCGGCAACACTGGTCAAGATGGTGAATAAGGTATACTGTTAATTAATATAATCATTAGATAATGAGAAATTGTATTTATTGTAATTATGCTCCAACAAGTTCCCCAATAATAATTTTTATTTCAAAAGCATTTTTCAAACATTTAATCTTTTATTGAACTAAAGAGTTCGTTCCACTTCTTTGAAGAAAAATGTCACTAAAATCACAAAAAAAGAGAATATTATTATTTGCAATGCAGTTCCTCCAAGCGCTGCGCAACAACCAGAGCAGAAATGTGACATCCATTTATTCGGAGGTAAGACTTTAATTCCGATTGTTTTGCACAGGGCCAAAGACCGATATTTCGGTTTAATTGAAGTTTCTTGTCACTGAACGGACTTTTTTAAATGTTGTGTGAAGACTTTATATTTGAGTCAGATTGCGAATTGCACATTGTTGTTGCCATTTTCAATACCTCTCATTGTGGGCGAGGTTACAATTAGCGCAATGTCCATTAGCATCCGTAAATAACATTGTCCATTATTTTAAATATTGCTGGGAGGTTACAACACACACACAAAACAAAAAACAAAAAGAAACAAAAAATTGCATTTATATCCGCTCCTCGATTGTAGATACCCCTTACACAGCTGTGTGCAATGAATGAGTGCTGGCTGGTAATTAATTGCACTCCTTGGAGGGAAATGCCATAGGAAGTAGTCTTTAAAAAGTGAATGTTTTTCGTTAAGAGACAAAAGTTACTTTAGAAAAAAAGTAATAGTGGGGCTTGTGTTGTTGAACAAAATAAGTACAATGAACATACGTTATCAGATTTGCGCAATGCAGCGTCACACCACCTCTTGATTATAACACAATATACTATACATCGTCCCGAACCGTGACCAGAGTCGCGAGACGAGCAGAGCACGCCGCCGACGCCCGCTCAGTACAACCGTCCACCCGCTACTACTGTCGACCGACTACTACCTCTCCCGACTCGCGCTACAATATATATAACAACTGTTCCTGGCGACCCGGTGCGTGCCACTACTGTCGTCTGGCGCGGTCCAAGCGCCGACTAGCAGCGATAAAGAACTCTCTGGTCAGACAGAGATGCTGTCATGCCTCGCCATCGCTCTGGTAATGAATACATACGTGTTGCAGCGTGCGTACCACCGGAACACGCAGTGGCGGAGCCAAAGACTGTGTTGTCGAGGTCGAGTGCGAGTGGGAAGAGAGGCAGCGTCGGCACGGAGATGCAAGCGAGCGCGAGACGCACGGGGGCTGCGGCGTGGCGCGTTTGCGGTCGGCGCCTTTGGTGGCAACGGCCGGGACAAGCAGCGGTGTATGGTGTGGTGCGGGGCGGACAGGGGCGGCGGTGGACGGGGAGGAGGCGGCGCGACGACGGCATGGGGGCGAAAACGGGACGGGGGACGGCGGATGTTGAGAGGCGTCACGCGCGGACAGGACACAGACACAGAGACACACAGAGTGGAAAGGGAGGGTGCGCGGTAGTAGTTGGGAATGTGCGTACCGTGCGGGATGGGAGTGGGCGAGGAACACGGTCGTGGCCCCTGTTTTGGGTGCGTGTGATGACGTCGGTGTGTTGTGGGAAGGGAAGGTGCTGTGGCGGCGGCGCGTAATGGGCGTAGGCCGAAAAGAGAAAGGAACGTGGGCAGTGTGTTGGCAAGCGTCGGTTCGACTGCGACGTTGATGGGCAGGGCAGGGCAAGGTTAATGGTGGTAGGAGTAGGCGTGTGGGCGCAAAAAATCTGCCGCTGCAGGCGGTGCCGTAACCGCCATGGCGGGAAGGAGAGAGGGCCAAAGAAAGAAAGAAAGAAGAAAAAAAAGGAGGGGGGGGGGGGCGAAAGTGGAGAGGCGGTGGTGTGAGAAGGGCGGGGGCGGAAGGAAGGCAGGAAGGACAAGAGGCGAGGCGACGGCTTGCTTTGTGTATCGGTCGGTCTCTGGCTATGCTTCGTTTTCTGCAGCAGGGTCGGTGCGCGGCGTGGCTCGCGGCAGTGGGAACGCCTGGTGGCTGGACGGCCAGCAATGCGGTTGGATGGGCGGCCACAGCACCGCACCTGTGCCCGAGGAGGAGACGCTGGCGGCGGGCCCTGAGGTGAGGCCGGCTCGGCTGGGGCTGTGGATGTGTAGGTGTGCGCCGCTGCTGCAACAACGAGTAAAACGCGAGAAGAAGGGATGGCGGTAGAGAGGAAAAAAAAAAAAAAGGTCGTGTTGTGTTGATGCGCAGGCAGACGCGTACAGAGGGACGAGCCCGGTCTGCAGCAGGGTGTGGCCGTGCCGAGTGCAGAGCAGCGGCGGCTCGGTTCGGTTCGGCCCGGCCCGGCGGGCCGCGCTGTTGTCGCGGACGTGAGCGCCCCCTGGCGGGTGGCCGGAGGCGGCGCGGCGTGTTGGACGTGTGGCTGGTGGCAGTGCACAATTTGCGAGTGGCTGGCGGTGTGGTGTGGCGGTTGGCGCGTCGGGCGGCGGAGAGGTATGTGTTGCGGGCGCCCTTTGCTGCGCTGCGTCGTTGCGTGTGCCGTACAGGGCGGGCGCTTGTCGACTGTGTGGGCGGTGTGGCGAATTGGCGTGAAACGGCTGCCGAGAGGTGTGTGGTAGCGAGCCGGTCGGTGGTGTCAGTGCGAAGGGGAATGTGCGTGCGTTTGGCGGTTTCGGTGTGCTTTTTGCGGCGTGAGAGTGGGAATTAGTGGGGCCGGCTGTTGTGTTGGTTCCTTGTGTCTTGTGTCGCGTAGCTTGATGGCAACGTGGAAGGACGCCGGTTTCGTTTCGAGCCTTGCGTGTGGTTGTCGACGTTGACTGGTTGGCGTGTGCCGATGCACGTGCATGTGTGGGTCGCGAGTGCGTTTTTGGCTGGCTGTGTGTGTGTGTGTGTGTGTGTTTTGGGGGGGAAGGGGGAGGCGGTGGTGAAAGTGCAGTCGTTGCCACGGGCGTCGTCGGGTGGGGCTGGGGCTGTGCGTCGTGGCGGAAAGGTGGTAGGTTGCGGGAAGCGAGCCCGTCGTTGACGGTGTCGCGTGAGTTGTGAATCGAGTGGGGCGCGGGGCGCGGGACAGGAGCAGCGTGCCGCTGCGTCGTGGTCGTCAGCAGAGGCTGTGCGTGTGCTTGTCCTTTTTGTGGGCGGTTCGTGCGAGGCGTTTTTGTTTTGTGTTGCCCTAGTTGTTAGTTTATTTTGTTTGTGTTTGTTATTTTGAGACGACGACTGGTTGGTGGCGTGCGCGCGAAGTGGCGGTGTGCGCTTCCCGTGTCGTTTGTGTTGTTTGGTTTTTTTGTTTTTGTGTGTTTTTTTTTTTTTTTTTTTTTGCACTGGGCCCCGGTGGGTGGGTGCGTGTGTGTCGATTGCCGGCTGGCGAGAGGTGCGCCATCGGCGGGGTGGGTCGCCGGCACAAGTAGAGGCGGCGGCGTTGTTGCTGTTGTTGTGTGGTGTTTGTTTTGTTCGGCTGTGTCGGCGAGCTGTGTTGCGGTGCGTGTGAATGGTGGTGCAAAAGTGCTGGCGTTGGGGCTGCGACTGCGACGGCGGCGAGCCGCGGGCGCGCCATTGATAGTGATGTTGTGAACAGCGGCTGTGTACGGTAGTGGTGTTGTTGTAGCACGACGTGCATCCGGGCCGGCGCGGAAAGCGCAGTTGCGGGCGGTTGCCCTTCGGTGCCAGCCATGTCGCGTGAGCGGCGGGTTGCTCTGGTGTCGACACGTGGTGCTCTGGGTTGTTGTGTGGTGCCCTTTGGCCGGTGGGGGTGGTTCGCGTGTGTCTCGTTCGCGCTCGGTGTCTGGTCGTGGTCGTGGTCGTGCTGCTCCCCCGTCTGTCGGCGGTTTCCGACGTCGTCTGTACGTTTTTGTTCGTTTGCGGCGTGCCTGCCGACGTCGTCCCGTCGCGACCTTTCAACCGAAAGTGTGGCGCCCGAAGGTGAACGAACGTAACCCTGACCTCGGCGCTTTACGCTGAGCCGAGCGAACCGAACCGAACCTAACGTGTGGTGTGGCGAGGTGAGCTCAGCCTGTGAGCCCCTAACGTCTACGTAAGGTAAGCTGTCCGGCTCACGCCTCACGTTTGAACGCTTTTGTAACCTACGTTTGACGCTTCTTAACCTAGCACTGACCCCTTAACCTAACGTGTAACCTAACCTAACCTAACCTAACCTAACCTAACCTCTGACGCCTGACGTGTTTGAATGCTTAACCTAAGTTTGACGCTTAACCTAACCCAAGTCCCCTTAACCTAACCCACGTCCACCTAACCTAACCTAACGTAGACGTGTAAACGTAATGTGTAACGCGTAACGTGTAAGGTCGGCTGTCGTGTGTGCTTGACGGCAGATTGGGTTGGTCTGTAGATTCGGATTGCGGTTTGCCTCGGTCGAGGGGTTGGGTCGGAAGCGGCGAGGGGCGGCGGCGCCTGTTGCGCAGGCGGCGTCCGTTTGCGGCGGGCAATTGTTGAGAAACGGCTGTGAATGTTGGCGGGCGAGAGGAGGAGGACGGCGCGCGATGTGGCCCGACGGCTGCGGGCCGATCGGGAAACGGCGGGAGGGCGACGGAAGGCGATGGGGCGGCGGAGGCGCGTTTGCACGGCCGTCATCGCCGCACGCCTCGGCTTGTGTGGCTGTGGCGCCGGCCGCGCTGGCCGGGCTGCCGCGGCGACGGTGTGGGAGTTTTGCCGAAGGTTTGGCCATTGTGGCGGGTCGTCGGCTGGGGCTGTGGGGGCGGCATTTGGGCGGGGGCGGCGATTCTCGGCGGGCCGACCCAGGCTGTAGCGCGCGGTAGCTGCAGTTTGGCCGTGGTTTGCGGCGCTGCCGTGGCGACTGGTTGGCGACTGTGGTGTGGCTGTGTGTAGCCCCATCCTCGGTGGTTTGAAAGGCGCGGGCGGTTGTGGCGCAGGTTTGGGGCTGCTCCGCACAGGCTGTCGGACGTTGGGCGGTAGCAAGCGCGGGAGGCGCGGCGCGGCGGCGCGCAGAGTGGCGGCCGCTCTCTCGGCCGTCCGCGCCCGCCCGCGACACTGGCTGGGCCTTGTGATTCTCTGCTCTTGTGCTTGCGTGCCTGCCGTCCCGCTCGCTCTCGCTGTGTGTTACGCGCGTCGTCGAAATGGCAGATCAGGCGGCTACGAACGAGACTGCTGCGGCACCCGCCGCCACCGGCACTACGAAGAAGGCCAAGTCTGCGTCGTCTGCGAAGAAGCCGCGCGCCAAGCCTGCGCACCCGCGCACCTCTGAGATGGTGACGGCCGCCATCAAGAGTCTGAAGGAGCGCGGCGGGTCGTCGCTGCAGGCGATCAAGAAGTACATAGCCGCGCACTACAAGCTGGACGCGGAGAAGCTGGCGCCGTTTATCAAGAAGTACCTCAAGTCGGCCGTCGTGGCGGGCGAGCTGGTGCAGACGAAGGGGAAGGGCGCGTCCGGCTCGTTCAAGCTTGCCGGCGCCGGCGGCGGGGGGGCGGCCGAGGGCGGCAAGGCTCGTGCTGGCGGTGCCAAGAAGAAGCGCGCCGCTCCGGCCAGCAAGGAGAAGAAGGGCGCCCGTGCGGCCGGCGCAAAGAAGGCTGGTGGCGTGAAGGCGGCGACCGGTCGGAAGGCGGGCGCCGCCAAGAAGGCGTCTGCGGCGTCGGCCGCTCCCGCGGGTGCGAAGAAGGCGGCTGCGGCCAAGCCGGCCAAGGCCAAGTCGCCGTCGAAGGCGAAGAAGGCCGCCAAGGTTCCGACGAAGAAGCCGAAGGCGCCGCGCCCGAAGAAGGCGACGACGCCGTCTAAGGCGAAGGCTTCGCCCAAGAAGAAGAAGTAGAGTAGAGGAGAAAGAGATGGGAAAGGAAGGGTTTGGCGCTTGACTCCGTCGTCCCCACCCCCCGTCGTCGTCTAGTGGCGCGCAAGAGACGCGCGGCCCAAAACGGCCCTTCTCAGGGCCATCAAAGCACGTCGGGGAAGGTTTTGATTGTCGTGTTGCGTTTGGTGTGGGTGTCTGTCTGGCGTTTCTGTATGCCCGTGGGGATGCTGTTTGCGTGCCGTGGTGGTTGGATTGCGGGGGTCGGTGGCGGGTGTGGGCGGCGGTAGCGGTAAGCGGTGTTGTTGTTGTTGTTGTTGTCGTGGTTGATTGTCGCCGTGTTTGTTTTGTGGCGGCGGCCGACGGTTGGTTTTCTGTCACGTTGTTTTGTTTGAATACGTTGGTTGGCTTGCCTGCGTTCGTTCTTCTCGGATGTCTGTCTTGTCGAGTCGTGTCTGGTCTTTGTTTTGTTCCTTTGTGTGTGTGTGTGTTATGTTTTGCAACGGGGGGGCACGTTGAGATGCGGAAGGAGTCGGCGGGGATTTCGGTGGCGTGTAGAGCGAGCGAGCGCGCCTGCCTGGCCGTTGGCCGTCGGAGTGGAGTGCGGGTTTTTTTTGTTTTCGAAACGAAAGCGGCGGCCGGCCAGCCACCCGTGCGGTGTGACGTCGGCCGTTGGGTATTGTGCGCTTTGAGCGCCGGGGAGGGATGATGTGTGATTGTTGCGCGCTGCTAGCAGGCAGGCAGAGTGAGCGGGTGTGGCGGACGGACGGGAAGTGGTGGTTTTTGTTTTTGGGTTGCGGGGCGAGAGGCAGGCGACCGACAAAGTTTGCTCGCGACGGAGAGATGTTAGTGGCCCTGAAAAGGGCCGTTTTTGTTTGTGCGGTGCGGTGCCGCGGCGCGGTTTAGGCGCGCTCGCCGCGGATGCGGCGCGCGAGCTGGATGTCCTTGGGCATGATGGTGACGCGCTTGGCGTGGATTGCGCACAGGTTGGTGTCTTCGAAGAGGCCGACGAGGTAGGCCTCGCTGGCCTCCTGCAGGGCCATGACTGCGGAGCTCTGGAAGCGCAGGTCGGTCTTGAAGTCCTGGGCGATCTCGCGCACTAGGCGCTGGAATGGCAGCTTGCGGATGAGCAGCTCTGTGCTCTTCTGGTAGCGCCTGATTTCTCGCAGGGCGACGGTGCCCGGCCTGTAGCGGTGGGGCTTCTTGACGCCTCCGGTGGCGGGCGCGCTCTTCCTCGCCGCCTTGGTGGCGAGCTGTTTGCGCGGCGCCTTTCCGCCGGTGGACTTGCGGGCCGTTTGCTTTGTGCGGGCCATGGCGGTAGCGGTAGCGGTAGCGGAGCGGCGTGCGTGGAGGTTAGGTGCGGCGCGGCGTCCGGTGCTGCCTTGACAACGGGCCCGCGCGCCTCCGTGCTGCGCTTATATGCCCTCGGTTGCGCGTGGTGGGGGGGAGGGCGGGCCAGAGTCTATATAGGGGGGCGGCGGGCGCGCTGGGCGCAGACCGTAGCCGACTCGCCAGCCGCTGCAGCTGCTGTTTGTGCACGTTTTGCTTTGCCCGAGGAAGGAAGGGATGACAGGCCGCGGCAAGGGAGGAAAGGGGGCTCGGCAAGGGTGGGCGCCAAGCGGCACCGCAAGGTGTTGCGCGACAACATCCAGGGCATCACGAAGCCCGCCATCCGCCGCCTGGCTCGCAGGGGCGGCGTGAAGCGCATCTCTGGTCTGATCTACGAGGAGACCCGCGGGGTGCTGAAGGTGTTCCTGGAGAACGTGATCCGCGACGCGGTGACGTACACTGAGCACGCCAAGCGCAAGACTGTGACGGCCATGGACGTGGTGTACGCCCTGAAGAGGCAGGGGCGCACCCTGTACGGTTTCGGCGGTTAGGCTGCGTCGCAGCGGGCGCTGGCCTTCCCGCGGCCGTGCTTGTGGGTGGGAGAGACTAGAAAACGGCCCTTTTCAGGGCCACCACACTGTTC
>NW_025725395.1:0-33134 GCF_021461395.2 Schistocerca americana | reverse complement strand
CTCCTGTGAGTCCAGTTTTAGATTCCGATGCTTAACTTCAGGTTTACTGTATCCCTTGGACCTTCTTATTGACGATGAGACACAGAAATTGCATCCGAATTTAATACAAAAGGCACAATGCCGACCTAAGTACAAGGCGACTGATACTCTAACTCTCTATGATTTGAAACTCTGCTGTGAGTCCAGTTTTAGTTTCCGATGCTTCACTTCAGGTTTACTGTATCCCCTTGGACCTTCTTATTGACGATGAAACACAGAAATTGCATCCGAATTTAATACAAAATGCACAATGCCGACTTAAGTACAAGAGGACGGATACTCTAACTTTCTATGATTTGAACCCCTCCTGTGAGTCCAGTTTAAGTTTCCGATGCTTCACTTCAGGTTTACTGTATCCATTGGACCTTCTTGTTGACGATGAAACACAGAAATTGCACCCGAATTTAATGAAAAAGGCACAATGCCGACTTAAGTACAAGAGGACTGATACTCTAACTTTCTATGATTTGAACCCCTCCTGTGAGTCCAGTTTTAGTTTCCGATGCTTAACTTCTGATTTACTGTATTCCTTGGACCTTCTTATTGACGATGAAACACAGAAATTGCATCCGAATTTAATACGAAAGGCACAATGCCGACTTAAGTACAAGAGGACTGATCCTCTAACATTCTATGATTTGAACCTCTCCAGTGAGTCCAGTTTTAGATTCCGATGCTTCACTTCGAGTTTACTATATCCCTTGGACCGTCTTATTGACGATGAAACATAGAAATTGCAACCGAATTAAATACAAAAGGCACATTGCCGACTTAAGTACAAGAGGACTGAAACTGTAACTTTCTATGATATGAACCTCTGCTGTGAGTCCAGTTTTAGTTTCCGATGCTTCACATCAGGTTTACTGTATCCCTTGGACCTTCTTATTGACGATTGAACACAGAAATTGCATCCGAATTTAATACAAAAGGCACAATGCCGACTTACGTACAAGAGGACTGAAACTCTAACTGTCTATGATTTGAACCCCTCCTGTGAGTCCAGTTTTAGTTTCCGATGCTTAACTTCAGGTTTACGGTATCCCTTGGACCTTCTTATTGACGATGAAACACTGAAATTTGAACCCCCAATTTAATACAAAAGGCTCAATGCCGACTTAAGTACAAGAGGACTGATACTCTAACTTTCTATGATTTGAACCTCTCCTGTGAGACCAGTTTTAGTTTCCGATGCTTCACGTCAGGTTTACTGTATCCCTTGGACCCTCTTATTGACGATGAAACACAGAAATTGCATCCGAATTTAATACAAAAGGCACAATGCCGACTTAAGTACAAGAGGACTGAAACTCTAACTTTCTATGATTTGAACTTCTGCTGTGAGTCCAGTTTTAGTTTCCGATGCTTCACTTCAGGTGTACTGTATCCCTTGGAGCTTCTTATTGACGATGAAACACAGAAATTGCATCCGAATTTAATAAAAAAGGCACAATGCCGACTTAAGTACAAGAGGACTGATACTCTAACTTTCTATGATTTGAACCCCTCCTGTGAGTCCAGTTTTAGATTCCGATGCTTAACTTCAGGTTTACTGTATCCCTTGGACCTTCTTATTGACGATGAGACACAGAAATTGCATCCGAATTTAATACAAAAGGCACAATGCCGACTTAAGTACAAGGCGACTGATACTCTAACTCTCTATGATTTGAAACTCTGCTGTGAGTCCAGTTTTAGTTTCCGATGCTTCACTTCAGGTTTACTGTATCCCTTGGACCTTCTTATTGACGATGAAACACAGAAATTGCATCCGAATTTAATAAAAAATGCACAATGCCGACTTAAGTACAAGAGGACGGATACTCTAACTTTCTATGATTTGAACCCCTCCTGTGAGTCCAGTTTAAGTTTCCGATGCTTCACTTCAGGTTTACTGTATCCATTGGACCTTCTTGTTGACGATGAAACACAGAAATTGCATCCGAATTTAATGAAAAAGGCACAATGCCGACTTAAGTACAAGAGGACTGATACTCTAAACTTTCTATGATTTGAACCCCTCCTGTGAGTCCAGTTTTAGTTTCCGATGCTTAACTTCTGATTTACTGTATTCCTTGGACCTTCTTATTGACGATGAAACACAGAAATTGCATCCGAATTTAATACGAAAGGCACAATGCCGACTTAAGTACAAGAGGACTGATCCTCTAACATTCTATGATTTGAACCTCTCCAGTGAGTCCAGTTTTAGATTCCGATGCTTCACTTCGAGTTTACTATATCCCTTGGACCCTCTTATTGACGATGAAACATAGAAATTGCAACCGAATTAAATACAAAAGGCACATTGCCGACTTAAGTACAAGAGGACTGAAACAGTAACTTTCTATGATATGAACCTCTGCTGTGAGTCCAGTTTTAGTTTCCGATGCTTCACATCAGGTTTACTGTATCCCTTGGACCTTCTTATTGACGATTGAACACAGAAATTGCATCCGAATTTAATACAAAAGGCACAATGCCGACTTACGTACAAGAGGACTGAAACTCTAACTGTCTATGATTTGAACCCCTCCTGTGAGTCCAGTTTTAGTTTCCGATGCTTAACTTCAGGTTTACGGTATCCCTTGGACCTTCTTATTGACGATGAAACACTGAAATTTGAACCCCCAATTTAATACAAAAGGCTCAATGCCGACTTAAGTACAAGAGGACTGATACTCTAACTTTCTATGATTTGAACCTCTCCTGTGAGACCAGTTTTAGTTTCCGATGCTTCACGTCAGGTTTACTGTATCCCTTGGACCCTCTTATTGACGATGAAACACAGAAATTGCATCCGAATTTAATACAAAAGGCACAATGCCGACTTAAGTACAAGAGGACTGAAACTCTAACTTTCTATGATTTGAACTTCTGCTGTGAGTCCAGTTTTAGTTTCCGATGCTTCACTTCAGGTTTACTGTATCCCTTGGAGCTTCTTATTGACGATGAAACACAGAAATTGCATCCGAATTTAATAAAAAAGGCACAATGCCGACTTAAGTACAAGAGGACTGATACTCTAACTTTCTATGATTTGAACCCCTCCTGTGAGTCCAGTTTCAGATTCCGATGCTTAACTTCAGGTTTACTGTATCCCTTGGACCTTCTTATTGACGATGAGACACAGAAATTGCATCCGAATTTAATACAAAAGGCACAATGCCGACTGAAGTACAAGGCGACTAATACTCTAACTTTCTATGATTTGAACCTCTGCTGTGAGTCCAGTTTTAGATTCCGATGCTTCACTTCGGGTTTACTGTATCCCTTGGACCTTCTTATTGACGATGAAACACAGAAATTGCATCCGAATTTAATAAAAAAGGCACAATGCCGACTTAAGTACAAGAGGACTGATACTCTAACTTTCTATGATTTGAACCCCTCCTGTGAGTCCAGTTTCAGATTCCGATGCTTAACTTCAGGTTTACTGTATCCCTTGGCCCAACGTATTGACGATGAAACACAGAAATTGCATCCGAATATAATACAAAAGGCACAATGCCAACTTACGTACAAGAGACGAAACTCTAAATTTCTATGATTTGAGCCTCAGCTGTGAGTCCAGTTTTAGTTTCCGATGCTTAACTTCAGGTTTACTGTATCCCTTGGACCTTCTTATTGACGATGAAACACAGAAATTGCATCCGAATTTAATACAAAAGGCACAATGCCGACTTAAGTACAAGAGGACTGAAACTCTATCTTTCTATGATTTGAACTTCTGCTGTGAGTCCAGTTTTAGTTTCCGATGCTTCACTTCAGGTTTACTGTATCCCTGGGACCTTCTTATTGACGATGAAACACAGAAATTGCATCCGAATTTAATAAAAGAGGCACAATGGCGACTTAAGTACAAGAGGACCGATATTCTAACTTTCTATGATTTGAACCCCTCCTGTGAGTCCAGTTTCAGATTCCGATGCTTAACTTCAGGGTTACTGTATCCCTTGGACCTTCTTATTGACGATGAAACACAGAAATTGCATCCGAATTTAATAAAAAAGGCACAATGCCGACTTAAGTACAAGAGGACTGAAACTCTAACTTTCTATGATTTGAACCTCTGCTGTGAGTCCAGTTTTAGTTTCCCATGCCTCACTTCAGGTTTACTGTATCCCTTGGACCTTCTTATTGACGATGAAACACAGAAATTGCATCCGAATTTAATAAAAAAGGCACAATGCCGACTGAAGTACAAGAGGACTGATACTCTAACTTCCTATGATTTGAACCCCTCCTGTGAGTCCAGTTTTAGATTCCGATGCTTAACTTCAGGTTTACTGTATCAATTGGACCTTCTTTTTGACGATGAAACACAGAAATTGCATCCGAATTTAATACAAAAGGCACAATGCCGACTTAAGTACAAGAGGACTGAAACTCTAACTTTCTATGATTTGAACTTCTGCTGTGAGTCCAGTTTTAGTTTCCGATGCTTCACTTCAGGTTTACTGTATCCCTGGGACCTTCTTATTGACGATGAAACACAGAAATTGCATCCGAATTTAATAAAAGAGGCACAATGGCGACTTAAGTACAAGAGGACCGATATTCTAACTTTCTATGATTTGAACCCCTCCTGTGAGTCCAGTTTCAGATTCCGATGCTTAACTTCAGGGTTACTGTATCCCTTGGACCTTCTTATTGACGATGAAACACAGAAATTGCATCCGAATTTAATAAAAAAGGCACAATGCCGGCTTAAGTACAAGAGGACTGATACTCTAACTGTCTATGATTTGAACCCCTCCTGTGAGTCCAGTTTTAGTTTCCGATGCTTAACTTCAGGTTTACGGTATCCCTTGGACCTTCTTATTGACGATGAAACGCTGAAATTTGATCCCAATTTAATACAAAAAGCTCAATGCCGACTTAAGTACAAGAGGACTGATACTCTAACTTTCTATGATTTGAACCCCTCCTGTGAGACCAGTTTTAATTTCCGATGCTTCACGTCAGGTTTAATGTATCCCTTGGACCTTCTTATTGACGATGAAACACAGAAATTGCATCTGAATTTAATACAAAAGGCACAATGCCGAATTAAGTACAAGAGGACTGAAACTCTAACTTTCTATGAATTGAAAATCTGCTGTGAGTCCAGTTTTAGTTTCCGATGCTTCACTTCAGGTTTACTGTATCCCTTGGACCTTCTTATTGACAATGAAACACAGAAATTGCATCCGAATTTAATACAAAAGGCACAATGCCGACTTAAGTACAAGAGGACTGATACTCTAACTTTCTATAATTTGAACCCCTCCTGTGAGTCCAGTTTTAGATTCCGATGCTTAACTTCAGTTTTACTGTATCCCTTAGACCTTCTTATTGACGATGAAACACAGAAATTGCTTCCGAATTTAATAAAAAAGGCACAATGCCGACTTAAGTACAAGATGACTGATACTCTAACTTTCTATGATTTGAACCCCTCCTGTGAGTCCAGTTTTAGATTCCGATGCTTAACTTCAGGTTTACGGTATCCCTTGGACCTTCTTATTGACGATGAAACACTGAAATTAGATCCGAATTTAATACAAAAGGCACAATGCCGACTTAAGTACAAGAGGACTGATACTCTAACTTTCTATGATTTGAACCCCTCCTGTGAGTACAGTTTTAGTTTCCAATGTTTCACTTCAGGTTTACTGTATCCCTTGGAGCTTCTTATTGACGATGAAACACAGAAATTGCATCCGAATTTAATAAAAAAGGCACAATGCCGACTTAAGTACAAGAGGACTGATACTCTAAATTTCTATGTTTTTGAACCCCTCCTGTGAGTCCAGTACTAGATTCCGATGCTTAACTTCAGTTATACTGTATCCCTTGGGCCTTCTTATTGACGATGAAACACAGAAATTGCATCCGAATTTAATACAAAAGGCACAATGCCGACTTAAGTACAAGGCGACTGATCCTCTAACTTTCTATGATTTGAACCTCACCTGTGAGTCCAGTTTTAGATTCTGATGCTTCACTTCAGGTTTACTGTATCCCTTGGACCCTCTTATTGATGATGAAACACAGAAATTGCATCCGAATTTAATAAAAAAGGCACAAAGCCGACTTAAGTACAAGAGGACTGATACTCTAACTTTCTATGATATGATCCCCTCCTGTGAGTCCAGTTTTAGTTTCCGATGCTTAACTTCAGGTTTACTGTATCCCTTGGAACTTCTTATTGACGATGAAACACAGCAATTGCATCCGAATTTAATACAAAAGGCACAATGCCGACTTAAGTACGAGAGGACTGATATTCTAACTTTTCTATGATTGAACCCCTCCTGTGAGTCCAGTTTTAGATTCCGATGCTTAACTTCTGGTTCACTGTACCCCTTGGACATTCTTATTGACGATGAAACACAGAAATTGCATGCGAATTTAATAAAAAAGGCACAATGCCGACTTAAGTACAAGAGGACTGAAACTCTAACTTTCTATTATTTGAACCTCTGCTGTGAGTCCAGTTTTAGTTTCCGATGCTTCACTTCAAGTTTACTGTATCCCTTGGGCCTTCTTATTGACGATGAAACACAGAAATTGCATCCGATTGTAATAAAAAAGGCACAATGCCGACTTAAGTACAAGAGGACAGATACTCTTACTTTCTATGATTTGAACCCCTCCTGTGAGTCCAGTTTTAGTTTCCGATGCTTCACTTCAGGTTTACTGTGTCCCTTGGACCTTCTTATTGACGATGAAACACAGAAATCGCATCCGAATTTAATAAAAAAGTCACAATGCCGACTTAAGTACAAGAGGACTGATACTCTAACTTTCTATGCTTTTAACCCCTCCTGTGAGTCCAGTTTTAGATTCCGATGCTTAACTTCAGGTTTACTGTATCCCTTGGACCTTCTTATTGACGATGAGACACAGAAATTGCATCCGAATTTAATACAAAAGGCACAATGCCGACCTAAGTACAAGGCGACTGATACTCTAACTCTCTATGATTTGAAACTCTGCTGTGAGTCCAGTTTTAGTTTCCGATGCTTCACTTCAGGTTTACTGTATCCCTTGGACCTTCTTATTGACGATGAAACACAGAAATTGCATCCGAATTTAATACAAAATGCACAATGCCGACTTAAGTACAAGAGGACGGATACTCTAACTTTCTATGATTTGAACCCCTCCTGTGAGTCCAGTTTAAGTTTCCGATGCTTCACTTCAGGTTTACTGTATCCATTGGACCTTCTTGTTGACGATGAAACACAGAAATTGCACCCGAATTTAATGAAAAAGGCACAATGCCGACTTAAGTACAAGAGGACTGATACTCTAACTTTCTATGATTTGAACCCCTCCTGTGAGTCCAGTTTTAGTTTCCGATGCTTAACTTCTGATTTACTGTATTCCTTGGACCTTCTTATTGACGATGAAACACAGAAATTGCATCCGAATTTAATACGAAAGGCACAATGCCGACTTAAGTACAAGAGGACTGATCCTCTAACATTCTATGATTTGAACCTCTCCAGTGAGTCCAGTTTTAGATTCCGATGCTTCACTTCGAGTTTACTATATCCCTTGGACCGTCTTATTGACGATGAAACATAGAAATTGCAACCGAATTAAATACAAAAGGCACATTGCCGACTTAAGTACAAGAGGACTGAAACTGTAACTTTCTATGATATGAACCTCTGCTGTGAGTCCAGTTTTAGTTTCCGATGCTTCACATCAGGTTTACTGTATCCCTTGGACCTTCTTATTGACGATTGAACACAGAAATTGCATCCGAATTTAATACAAAAGGCACAATGCCGACTTACGTACAAGAGGACTGAAACTCTAACTGTCTATGATTTGAACCCCTCCTGTGAGTCCAGTTTTAGTTTCCGATGCTTAACTTCAGGTTTACGGTATCCCTTGGACCTTCTTATTGACGATGAAACACTGAAATTTGAACCCCCAATTTAATACAAAAGGCTCAATGCCGACTTAAGTACAAGAGGACTGATACTCTAACTTTCTATGATTTGAACCTCTCCTGTGAGACCAGTTTTAGTTTCCGATGCTTCACGTCAGGTTTACTGTATCCCTTGGACCCTCTTATTGACGATGAAACACAGAAATTGCATCCGAATTTAATACAAAAGGCACAATGCCGACTTAAGTACAAGAGGACTGAAACTCTAACTTTCTATGATTTGAACTTCTGCTGTGAGTCCAGTTTTAGTTTCCGATGCTTCACTTCAGGTGTACTGTATCCCTTGGAGCTTCTTATTGACGATGAAACACAGAAATTGCATCCGAATTTAATAAAAAAGGCACAATGCCGACTTAAGTACAAGAGGACTGATACTCTAACTTTCTATGATTTGAACCCCTCCTGTGAGTCCAGTTTTAGATTCCGATGCTTAACTTCAGGTTTACTGTATCCCTTGGACCTTCTTATTGACGATGAGACACAGAAATTGCATCCGAATTTAATACAAAAGGCACAATGCCGACTTAAGTACAAGGCGACTGATACTCTAACTCTCTATGATTTGAAACTCTGCTGTGAGTCCAGTTTTAGTTTCCGATGCTTCACTTCAGGTTTACTGTATCCCTTGGACCTTCTTATTGACGATGAAACACAGAAATTGCATCCGAATTTAATAAAAAATGCACAATGCCGACTTAAGTACAAGAGGACGGATACTCTAACTTTCTATGATTTGAACCCCTCCTGTGAGTCCAGTTTAAGTTTCCGATGCTTCACTTCAGGTTTACTGTATCCATTGGACCTTCTTGTTGACGATGAAACACAGAAATTGCATCCGAATTTAATGAAAAAGGCACAATGCCGACTTAAGTACAAGAGGACTGATACTCTAACTTTCTATGATTTGAACCCCTCCTGTGAGTCCAGTTTTAGTTTCCGATGCTTAACTTCTGATTTACTGTATTCCTTGGACCTTCTTATTGACGATGAAACACAGAAATTGCATCCGAATTTAATACGAAAGGCACAATGCCGACTTAAGTACAAGAGGACTGATCCTCTAACATTCTATGATTTGAACCTCTCCAGTGAGTCCAGTTTTAGATTCCGATGCTTCACTTCGAGTTTACTATATCCCTTGGACCCTCTTATTGACGATGAAACATAGAAATTGCAACCGAATTAAATACAAAAGGCACATTGCCGACTTAAGTACAAGAGGACTGAAACAGTAACTTTCTATGATATGAACCTCTGCTGTGAGTCCAGTTTTAGTTTCCGATGCTTCACATCAGGTTTACTGTATCCCTTGGACCTTCTTATTGACGATTGAACACAGAAATTGCATCCGAATTTAATACAAAAGGCACAATGCCGACTTACGTACAAGAGGACTGAAACTCTAACTGTCTATGATTTGAACCCCTCCTGTGAGTCCAGTTTTAGTTTCCGATGCTTAACTTCAGGTTTACGGTATCCCTTGGACCTTCTTATTGACGATGAAACACTGAAATTTGAACCCCCAATTTAATACAAAAGGCTCAATGCCGACTTAAGTACAAGAGGACTGATACTCTAACTTTCTATGATTTGAACCTCTCCTGTGAGACCAGTTTTAGTTTCCGATGCTTCACGTCAGGTTTACTGTATCCCTTGGACCCTCTTATTGACGATGAAACACAGAAATTGCATCCGAATTTAATACAAAAGGCACAATGCCGACTTAAGTACAAGAGGACTGAAACTCTAACTTTCTATGATTTGAACTTCTGCTGTGAGTCCAGTTTTAGTTTCCGATGCTTCACTTCAGGTTTACTGTATCCCTTGGAGCTTCTTATTGACGATGAAACACAGAAATTGCATCCGAATTTAATAAAAAAGGCACAATGCCGACTTAAGTACAAGAGGACTGATACTCTAACTTTCTATGATTTGAACCCCTCCTGTGAGTCCAGTTTCAGATTCCGATGCTTAACTTCAGGTTTACTGTATCCCTTGGACCTTCTTATTGACGATGAGACACAGAAATTGCATCCGAATTTAATACAAAAGGCACAATGCCGACTGAAGTACAAGGCGACTAATACTCTAACTTTCTATGATTTGAACCTCTGCTGTGAGTCCAGTTTTAGATTCCGATGCTTCACTTCGGGTTTACTGTATCCCTTGGACCTTCTTATTGACGATGAAACACAGAAATTGCATCCGAATTTAATAAAAAAGGCACAATGCCGACTTAAGTACAAGAGGACTGATACTCTAACTTTCTATGATTTGAACCCCTCCTGTGAGTCCAGTTTCAGATTCCGATGCTTAACTTCAGGTTTACTGTATCCCTTGGCCCAACGTATTGACGATGAAACACAGAAATTGCATCCGAATATAATACAAAAGGCACAATGCCAACTTACGTACAAGAGACGAAACTCTAAATTTCTATGATTTGAGCCTCAGCTGTGAGTCCAGTTTTAGTTTCCGATGCTTAACTTCAGGTTTACTGTATCCCTTGGACCTTCTTATTGACGATGAAACACAGAAATTGCATCCGAATTTAATACAAAAGGCACAATGCCGACTTAAGTACAAGAGGACTGAAACTCTATCTTTCTATGATTTGAACTTCTGCTGTGAGTCCAGTTTTAGTTTCCGATGCTTCACTTCAGGTTTACTGTATCCCTGGGACTTTCTTATTGACGATGAAACACAGAAATTGCATCCGAATTTAATAAAAGAGGCACAATGGCGACTTAAGTACAAGAGGACCGATACTCTAACTTTCTATGATTTGGACCCCTCCTGTGAGTCCAGTTTCAGATTCCGATGCTTAACTTCAGGGTTACTGTATCCCTTGGACCTTCTTATTGACGATGAAACACAGAAATTGCATCCGAATTTAATAAGAAAGGCACAATGCCGGCTTAAGTACAAGAGGACTGATACTCTAACTGTCTATGATTTGAACCCCTCCTGTGAGTCCAGTTTTAGTTTCCGATGCTTAACTTCAGGTTTACGGTATCCCTTGGACCTTCTTATTGACGATGAAACGCTGAAATTTGATCCCAATTTAATACAAAAAGCTCAATGCCGACTTAAGTACAAGAGGACTGATACTCTAACTTTCTATGATTTGAACCTCTCCTGTGAGACCAGTTTTAATTTCCGATGCTTCACGTCAGGTTTAATGTATCCCTTGGAACCTCTTATTGACGATGAAACACAGAAATTGCATCTGAATTTAATACAAAAGGCACAATGCCGAATTAAGTACAAGAGGACTGAAACTCTAACTTTCTATGAATTGAAAATCTGCTGTGAGTCCAGTTTTAGTTTCCGATGCTTCACTTCAGGTTTACTGTATCCCTTGGACCTTCTTATTGACAATGAAACACAGAAATTGCATCCGAATTTAATACAAAAGGCACAATGCCGACTTAAGTACAAGAGGACTGATACTCTAACTTTCTATGATTTGAACCTCTGCTGTGAGTCCAGTTTTAGTTTCTGATGCTTCACTTCAGGTTTACGGTATCCCTTGGCCCAACGTATTGACGTTGAAACACAGAAATTGCATCCGAATATAATACAAAAGGCACAATGCCAACTTACGTACAAGAGGACTGAAACTCTAACTTTCTATGATTTGAGCCTCAGCTGTGAGTCCAGTTTTAGTTCCGATGCTTAACATCAGGTTTACTGTATCCCTTGGACCTTCTTATTGACGATGAAACACAGAAATTGCATCCGAATTTAATACAAAAGGCACAATGCCGATTTAAGTACAAGAGGACTGAAACTCTAACTTTCTATGATTTGAACTTCTGCTGTGAGTCCAGTTTTAGTTTCCGATGCTTCACTTCAGGTTTACTGTATCCCAGGGGCCTTCTTATTGACGATGAAACACAGAAATTGCATCCGAATTTAATAAAAGAGGCACAATGGCGACTTAAGTACAAGAGGACTGATACTCTAACTTTCTATGATTTGAACCCCTCCTGTGAGTCCAGTTTTAGATTCCGATGCTTAACTTCAGTTTTACTGTATCCCTTAGACCTTCTTATTGACGATGAAACACAGAAATTGCTTCCGAATTTAATAAAAAAGGCACAATGCCGACTTAAGTACAAGATGACTGATACTCCAACTTTCTATGATTTGAACTCCTCCTGTGAGTCCAGTTTTAGATTCCGATGCTTAACTTCAGGTTTACGGTATCCCTTGGACCTTCTTATTGACGATGAAACACTGAAATTAGATCCGAATTTAATACAAAAGGCACAATGCCGACTTAAGTACAAGAGGACTGATACTCTAACTTTCTATGATTTGAACCCCTCCTGTGAGTCCAGTTTTAGTTTCCGATGCTTCACTTCAGGTTTACTGTGTCCCTTGGACCTTCTTATTGACGATGAAACACAGAAATCGCATCCGAATTTAATAAAAAAGTCACAATGCCGACTTAAGTACAAGAGGACTGATACTCTAACTTTCTATGCTTTTAACCCCTCCTGTGAGTCCAGTTTTAGATTCCGATGCTTAACTTCAGGTTTACTGTATCGTTTGGACCTTCTTATTGACGATGAGACACAGAAATTGCATCCGAATTTAATACAAAAGGCACAATGCCGACTTAAGTACAAGGCGACTGATACTCTAACTCTCTATGATTTGAAACTCTGCTGTGAGTCCAGTTTTAGTTTCCGATGCTTCACTTCAGGTTTAATGTATCCCTTGGACCTTCTTAGTGACGATGAAACACAGAAATTGCATCCGAATTTAATAAAAAATGCACAATGCCGACTTAAGTACAAGAGGACGGATACTCTAACTTTCTAAAATTTGAACCCCTCCTGTGAGTCCAGTTTAAGTTTCCGATGCTTCACTTCAGGTTTACTGTATCCATTGGACCTTCTTGTTGACGATGAAACACAGAAATTGCATCCGAATTTAATGAAAAAGGCACAATGCCGACTTAAGTACAAGAGGACTGATACTCTAACTTTCTATGATTTGAACCCCTCCTGTGAGTCCAGTTTTAGTTTCCGATGCTTAACTTCTGATTTACTGTATTCCTTGGACCTTCTTATTGACGATGAAACACAGAAATTGCATCCGAATTTAATACGAAAGGCACAATGCCGACTTAAGTACAAGAGGACTGATCCTCTAACATTCTATGATTTGAACCTCTCAAGTGAGTCCAGTTTTAGATTCCGATGCTTCACTTCGAGTTTACTATATCCCTTGGACCCTCTTATTGACGATGAAACATAGAAATTGCAACCGAATTAAATACAAAAGGCACATTGCCGACTTAAGTACAAGAGGACTGAAACTGTAACTTTCTATGATATGAACCTCTTCTGTGAGTCCAGTTTTAGTTTCCGATGCTTCACATCAGGTTTACTGTATCCCTTGGACCTTCTTATTGACGATTGAACACAGAAATTGCATCCGAATTTAATACAAAAGGCACAATGCCGACTTACGTACAAGAGGACTGAAACTCTAACTTTCTATGATTTGAGCCTCTACTGTGAGTCCAGTTTTAGTTTCCGATGCTTAACTTCAGGTTTACTGTATCGCTTGGACCTTCTTATTGACGATGAAACACAGAAATTGCATCCGAATTTAATACAAAAGGCACAATGCCGACTTAAGTACAAGAGGACTGAAACTCTAACTTTCTATGATTTGAACTTCTGCTGTTAGTCCAGTTTTAGTTTCCGATGCTACACTTCAGGTTTACTGTATCCCTGGGACCTTCTTATTGACGATGAAACACAGAAATTGCATCCGAATTTAATAAAAAAGGCACAATTGCGACTTAAGTACAAAAGGACTGATACTCTAACTTTCTATGATTTGAACCCCTCCTGTGAGTCCAGTTTTAGATTCCGATGCTTAACTTCAGCTGTACTGTATCCCTTGGACCCTCTTATTGACGATGAAACACAGAAATTGCATCCGAATGTAATACAAAAGGCACAATGTCGACTTAAGTACAAGAGGACTGAAACTCTAAATTTCTATGAATTGAACCTCTGCTGTGAGTCCAGTTTTAGTTTCCGATTCTTCACTTCAGGTTTACTGTATCCCTTGGACCTTCTTATTGACGATGAAACACAGAAATTGCATCCGAATTTAATAAAAAAGGCACAATGCCGACTTAAGTACAAGAGGACTGATACTCTAACTTCCTATGATTTGAACCCCTCCTGTGAGTCCGGTTTTAGATTCCGATGCTTAACTTCAGGTTTACGGTACCCCTTGGACCTTCTTATTGACGATGAAACACTGAAATTGCATCCGAATTTAATACAAAAGGCACAATGCCGACTTAAGTACAAGAGGACTGATGCTCTAACTTTCTATGATTTGAACCCCTCCTGTGAGACCAGTTTTAGATTCCGATGCTTAACTTCAGGTTTACTGTATCAATTGGACCTTCTTATTGACGATGAAACACAGAAATTGCATCCGAATTTAATACAAAAGGCACAATGCCGACTTAAGTACAAGAGGACTGACACTCTAACTTTCTATGATTTGAACTTCTGCTGTGAGTCCAGTTTTAGTTTCCGATGCTTCACTTCAGGTTTACTGTATCCCTGGGACCTTCTTATTGACGATGAAACACAGAAATTGCATCCGAATTTAATAAAAGAGGCACAATGGCGACTTAAGTACAAGAGGACCGATATTCTATCTTTCTATGATTTGAACCCCTCCTGTGAGTCCAGTTTCAGATTCCGATGCTTAACTTCAGGGTTACTGTATCCCTTGGACCTTCTTATTGACGATGAAACACAGAAATTGCATCCGAATTTAATAAAAAAGGCACAATGCCGGCTTAAGTACAAGAGGACTGATACTCTAACTGTCTATGATTTGAACCCCTCCTGTGAGTCCAGTTTTAGTTTCCGATGCTTAACTTCAGGTTTACGGTATCCCTTGGACCTTCTTATTGACGATGAAACGCTGAAATTTGATCCCAATTTAATACAAAAAGCTCAATGCCGACTTAAGTACAAGTGGACTGATACTCTAACTTTCTATGATTTGAACCCCTCCTGTGAGACCAGTTTTAATTTCCGATGCTTCACGTCAGGTTTAATGTATCCCTTGGACCTTCTTATTGACGATGAAACACAGAAATTGCATCTGAATTTAATACAAAAGGCACAATGCCGAATTAAGTACAAGAGGACTGAAACTCTAACTTTCTATGAATTGAAAATCTGCTGTGAGTCCAGTTTTAGTTTCCGATGCTTCACTTCAGGTTTACTGTATCCCTTGGACCTTCTTATTGACAATGAAACACAGAAATTGCATCCGAATTTAATACAAAAGGCACAATGCCGACTTAAGTACAAGAGGACTGATACTCTAACTTTCTATAATTTGAACCCCTCCTGTGAGTCCAGTTTTAGATTCCGATGCTTAACTTCAGTTTAACTGTATCCCTTAGACCTTCTTATTGACGATGAAACACAGAAATTGCTTCCGAATTTAATAAAAAAGGCACAATGCCGACTTAAGTACAAGAGGACTGATACTCTAAATTTCTATGTTTTTGAACCCCTCCTGTGAGTCCAGTACTAGATTCCGATGCTTAACTTCAGTTATACTGTATCCCTTGGGCCTTCTTATTGACGATGAAACACAGAAATTGCATCCGAATTTAATACAAAAGGCACAATGCCGACTTAAGTACAAGGCGACTGATCCTCTAACTTTCTATGATTTGAACCTCACCTGTGAGTCCAGTTTTAGATTCTGATGCTTCACTTCAGGTTTACTGTATCCCTTGGACCCTCTTATTGATGATGAAACACAGAAATTGCATCCGAATTTAATAAAAAAGGCACAAAGCCGACTTAAGTACAAGAGGACTGATACTCTAACTTTCTATGATATGATCCCCTCCTGTGAGTCCAGTTTTAGTTTCCGATGCTTAACTTCAGGTTTACTGTATCCCTTGGAACTTCTTATTGACGATGAAACACAGCAATTGCATCCGAATTTAATACAAAATGCACAATGCCGACTTAAGTACGAGAGGACTGATATTCTAACTTTTCTATGATTGAACCCCTCCTGTGAGTCCAGTTTTAGATTCCGATGCTTAACTTCTGGTTCACTGTATCCCTTGGACATTCTTATTGACGATGAAACACAGAAATTGCATGCGAATTTAATAAAAAAGGCACAATGCCGACTTAAGTACAAGAGGACTGAAACTCTAACTTTCTATTATTTGAACCTCTGCTGTGAGTCCAGTTTTAGTTTCCGATGCTTCACTTCAAGTTTACTGTATCCCTTGGGCCTTCTTATTGACGATGAAACACAGAAATTGCATCCGATTGTAATAAAAAAGGCACAATGCCGACTTAAGTACAAGAGGACAGATACTCTTACTTTCTATGATTTGAACCCCTCCTGTGAGTCCAGTTTTAGTTTCCGATGCTTCACTTCAGGTTTACTGTGTCCCTTGGACCTTCTTATTGACGATGAAACACAGAAATCGCATCCGAATTTAATAAAAAAGTCACAATGCCGACTTAAGTACAAGAGGACTGATACTCTAACTTTCTATGCTTTTAACCCCTCCTGTGAGTCCAGTTTTAGATTCCGATGCTTAACTTCAGGTTTACTGTATCCCTTGGACCTTCTTATTGACGATGAGACACAGAAATTGCATCCGAATTTAATACAAAAGGCACAATGCCGTCTTAAGTACAAGGCGACTGATACTCTAACTCTCTATGATTTGAAACTCTGCTGTGAGTCCAGTTTTAGTTTCCGATGCTTCACTTCAGGTTTACTGTATCCCTTGGACCTTCTTATTGACGATGAAACACAGAAATTGCATCCGAATTTAATAAAAAATGCACAATGCCGACTTAAGTACAAGAGGACGGATACTCTAACTTTCTATGATTTGAACCCCTCCTGTGAGTCCAGTTTAAGTTACCGATGCTTCACTTCAGGTTTACTGTATCCATTGGACCTTCTTGTTGACGATGAAACACAGAAATTGCATCCGAATTTAATGAAAAAGGCACAATGCCGACTTAAGTACAAGAGGACTGATACTCTAACTTTCTATGATTTGAACCCCTCCTGTGAGTCCAGTTTTAGTTTCCGATGCTTAACTTCTGATTTACTGTATTCCTTGGACCTTCTTATTGACGATGAAACACAGAAATTGCATCCGAATTTAATACGAAAGGCACAATGCCGACTTAAGTACAAGAGGACTGATCCTCTAACATTCTATGATTTGAACCTCTCCAGTGAGTCCAGTTTTAGATTCCGATGCTTCACTTCGAGTTTACTATATCCCTTGGACCCTCTTATTGACGATGAAACATAGAAATTGCAACCGAATTAAATACAAAAGGCACATTGCCGACTTAAGTACAAGAGGACTGAAACTGTAACTTTCTATGATATGAACGTCTGCTGTGAGTCCAGTTTTAGTTTCCGATGCTTCACATCAGGTTTACTGTATCCCTTGGACCTTCTTATTGACGATTGAACACAGAAATTGCATCCGAATTTAATACAAAAGGCACAATGCCGACTTACGTACAAGAGGACTGAAACTCTAACTGTCTATGATTTGAACCCCTCCTGTGAGTCCAGTTTTAGTTTCCGATGCTTAACTTCAGGTTTACGGTATCCCTTGGACCTTCTTATTGACGATGAAACACTGAAATTTGAACCCCCAATTTAATACAAAAGGCTCAATGCCGACTTAAGTACAAGAGGACTGATACTCTAACTTTCTATGATTTGAACCTCTCCTGTGAGACCAGTTTTAGTTTCCGATGCTTCACGTCAGGTTTACTGTATCCCTTGGACCCTCTTATTGACGATGAAACACAGAAATTGCATCCGAATTTAATACAAAAGGCACAATGCCGACTTAAGTACAAGAGGACTGAAACTCTAACTTTCTATGATTTGAACTTCTGCTGTGAGTCCAGTTTTAGTTTCCGATGCTTCACTTCAGGTTTACTGTATCCCTTGGAGCTTCTTATTGACGATGAAACACAGAAATTGCATCCGAATTTAATAAAAAAGGCACAATGCCGACTTAAGTACAAGAGGACTGATACTCTAACTTTCTATGATTTGAACCCCTCCTGTGAGTCCAGTTTTAGATTCCGATGCTTAACTTCAGGTTTACTGTATCCCTTGGACCTTCTTATTGACGATGAGACACAGAAATTGCATCCGAATTTAATACAAAAGGCACAATGCCGACTTAAGTACAAGGCGACTGATACTCTAACTCTCTATGATTTGAAACTCTGCTGTGAGTCCAGTTTTAGTTTCCGATGCTTCACTTCAGGTTTACTGTATCCCTTGGACCTTCTTATTGACGATGAAACACAGAAATTGCATCCGAATTTAATAAAAAATGCACAATGCCGACTTAAGTACAAGAGGACGGATACTCTAACTTTCTATGATTTGAACCCCTCCTGTGAGTCCAGTTTAAGTTTCCGATGCTTCACTTCAGGTTTACTGTATCCATTGGACCTTCTTGTTGACGATGAAACACAGAAATTGCATCCGAATTTAATGAAAAAGGCACAATGCCGACTTAAGTACAAGAGGACTGATACTCTAACTTTCTATGATTTGAACCCCTCCTGTGAGTCCAGTTTTAGTTTCCGATGCTTAACTTCTGATTTACTGTATTCCTTGGACCTTCTTATTGACGATGAAACACAGAAATTGCATCCGAATTTAATACGAAAGACACAATGCCGACTTAAGTACAAGAGGACTGATCCTCTAACATTCTATGATTTGAACCTCTCCAGTGAGTCCAGTTTTAGATTCCGATGCTTCACTTCGAGTTTACTATATCCCTTGGACCCTCTTATTGACGATGAAACATAGAAATTGCAACCGAATTAAATACAAAAGGCACATTGCCGACTTAAGTACAAGAGGACTGAAACTGTAACTTTCTATGATATGAACCTCTGCTGTGAGTCCAGTTTTAGTTTCCGATGCTTCACATCAGGTTTACTGTATCCCTTGGACCTTCTTATTGACGATTGAACACAGAAATTGCATCCGAATTTAATACAAAAGGCACAATGCCGACTTACGTACAAGAGGACTGAAACTCTAACTGTCTATGATTTGAACCCCTCCTGTGAGTCCAGTTTTAGTTTCCGATGCTTAACTTCAGGTTTACGGTATCCCTTGGACCTTCTTATTGACGATGAAACACTGAAATTTGAACCCCCAATTTAATACAAAAGGCTCAATGCCGACTTAAGTACAAGAGGACTGATACTCTAACTTTCTATGATTTGAACCTCTCCTGTGAGACCAGTTTTAGTTTCCGATGCTTCACGTCAGGTTTACTGTATCCCTTGGACCCTCTTATTGACGATGAAACACAGAAATTGCATCCGAATTTAATACAAAAGGCACAATGCCGACTTAAGTACAAGAGGACTGAAACTCTAACTTTCTATGATTTGAACTTCTGCTGTGAGTCCAGTTTAGGTTTCCGATGCCTCACTTCAGGTTTACTGTATCCCTTGGAGCTTCTTATTGACGATGAAACACAGAAATTGCATCCGAATTTAATAAAAAAGGCACAATGCCGACTTAAGTACAAGAGGACTGATACTCTAACTTTCTATGATTTGAACCCCTCCTGTGAGTCCAGTTTCAGATTCCGATGCTTAACTTCAGGTTTACTGTATCCCTTGGACCTTCTTATTGACGATGAGACACAGAAATTGCATCCGAATTTAATACAAAAGGCACAATGCCGACTTAAGTACAAGGCGACTAATACTCTAACTTTCTATGATTTGAACCTCTGCTGTGAGTCCAGTTTTGGATTCCGATGCTTCACTTCGGGTTTACTGTATCCCTTGGACCTTCTTATTGACGATGAAACACAGAAATTGCATCCGAATTTAATAAAAAAGGCACAATGCCGACTTAAGTACAAGAGGACTGATACTCTAACTTTCTATGATTTGAACCCCTCCTGTGAGTCCAGTTTCAGATTCCGATGCTTAACTTCAGGTTTACTGTATCCCTTGGCCCAACGTATTGACGATGAAACACAGAAATTGCATCCGAATATAATACAAAAGGCACAATGCCAACTTACGTACAAGAGACGAAACTCTAAATTTCTATGATTTGAGCCTCAGCTGTGAGTCCAGTTTTAGTTTCCGATGCTTAACTTCAGGTTTACTGTATCCCTTGGACCTTCTTATTGACGATGAAACACAGAAATTGCATCCGAATTTAATACAAAAGGCACAATGCCGACTTAAGTACAAGAGGACTGAAACTCTAACTTTCTATGATTTGAACTTCTGCTGTGAGTCCAGTTTTAGTTTCCGATGCTTCACTTCAGGTTTACTGTATCCCTGGGACCTTCTTATTGACGATGAAACACAGAAATTGCATCCGAATTTAATAAAAGAGGCACAATGGCGACTTAAGTACAAGAGGACTGATACTCTAACTTTCTATGATTTGAACCCCTCCTGTGAGTCCAGTTTTAGATTCCGATGCTTAACTTCAGTTTTACTGTATCCCTTAGACCTTCTTATTGACGATGAAACACAGAAATTGCTTCCGAATTTAATAAAAAAGGCACAATGCCGACTTAAGTACAAGATGACTGATACTCTAACTTTCTATGATTTGAACCCCTCCTGTGAGTCCAGTTTTAGATTCCGATGCTTAACTTCAGGTTTACGGTATCCCTTGGACCTTCTTATTGACGATGAAACACTGAAATTAGATCCGAATTTAATACAAAAGGCACAATGCCGACTTAAGTACAAGAGGACTGATACTCTAACTTTCTATGATTTGAACCCCTCCTGTGAGTCCAGTTTTAGTTTCCGATGCTTCACTTCAGGTTTACTGTATCCCTTGGAGCTTCTTATTGACGATGAAACACAGAAATTGCATCCGAATTTAATAAAAAAGGCACAATGCCGACTTAAGTACAAGAGGACTGATACTCTAACTTTCTATGTTTTTGAACCCCTCCTGTGAGTCCAGTACTAGATTCCGATGCTTAACTTCAGTTATACTGTATCCCTTGGACCTTCTTATTGACGATGAAACACAGAAATAGCATCCGAATTTAATACAAAAGGCACAATGCCGACTTAAGTACAAGGCGACTGATACTCTAACTTTCTATGATTTGAACCTCACCTGTGAGTCCAGTTTTAGATTCTGATGCTTCACTTCAGGTTTACTGTATCCCTTGGACCCCCTTATTGACGATGAAACACAGAAATTGCATCCGAATTTAATAAAAAAGGCACAAAGCCGACTTAAGTACAAGAGGACCGATACTCTAACTTTCTATGATATGATCCCCTCCTGTGAGTCCAGTTTTAGTTTCCGATGCTTAACTTCAGGTTTACTGTATCCCTTGGAACTTCTTATTGACGATGAAACACAGAAATTGCATCCGAATTTATTACAAAAGGCACAATGCCGACTTAAGTACGAGAGGACTGATATTCTAACTTTTCTATGATTGAACCCCTCCTGTGAGTCCAGTTTTAGATTCCGATGCTTAACTTCTGGTTCACTGTATCCCTTGGACATTCTTATTGACGATGAAACACAGAAATTGCATGCGAATTTAATAAAAAAGGCACAATGCCGACTTAAGTACAAGAGGACTGAAACTCTAACTTTCTATGATTTGAACCTCTGCTGTGAGTCCAGTTTTAGTTTCCGATGCTTCACTTCAAGTTTACTGTATCCCTTGGACCTTCTTATGGACGATGAAACACAGAAATTGCATCCGATTGTAATAAAAAAGGCACAATGCCGACTTAAGTACAAGAGGACTGATACTCTTACTTTCTATGATTTGAACCCCTCCTGTGAGTCCAGTTTTAGTTTCCGATGCTTCACTTCAGGTTTACTGTGTCCCTTGGACCTTCTTATTGACGATGAAACACAGAAATCGCATCCGAATTTAATAAAAAAGTCACAATGCCGACTTAAGTACAAGAGGACTGATACTCTAACTTTCTATGCTTTTAACCCCTCCTGTGAGTCCAGTTTTAGATTCCGATGCTTAACTTCAGGTTTACTGTATCCCTTGGACCTTCTTATTGACGATGAGACACAGAAATTGCATCCGAATTTAATACAAAAGGCACAATGCCGACTTAAGTACAAGGCGACTGATACTCTAACTCTCTATGATTTGAAACTCTGCTGTGAGTCCAGTTTTAGTTTCCGATGCTTCACTTCAGGTTTACTGTATCCCTTGGACCTTCTTATTGACGATGAAACACAGAAATTGCATCCGAATTTAATAAAAAATGCACAATGCCGACTTAAGTACAAGAGGACGGATACTCTAACTTTCTATGATTTGTACCCCTCCTGTGAGTCCAGTTTAAGTTTCCGATGCTTCACTTCAGGTTTACTGTATCCATTGGACCTTCTTGTTGACGATGAAACACAGAAATTGCATCCGAATTTAATGAAAAAGGCACAATGCCGACTTAAGTACAAGAGGACTGATACTCTAACTTTCTATGATTTGAACCCCTCCTGTGAGTCCAGTTTTAGTTTCCGATGCTTAACTTCTGATTTACTGTATTCCTTGGACCTTCTTATTGACGATGAAACACAGAAATTGCATCCGAATTTAATACGAAAGGCACAATGCCGACTTAAGTACAAGAGGACTGATCCTCTAACATTCTATGATCTGAACCTCTCCAGTGAGTCCAGTTTTAGATTCCGATGCTTCACTTCGAGTTTACTATATCCCTTGGACCCTCTTATTGACAATGAAACATAGAAATTGCAACCGAATTAAATACAAAAGGCACATTGCCGACTTAAGTACAAGAGGACTGAAACTGTAACTTTCTATGATATGAACCTCTGCTGTGAGTCCAGTTTTAGTTTCCGATGCTTCACATCAGGTTTACTGTATCCCTTGGACCTTCTTATTGACGATTGAACACAGAAATTGAATCCGAATTTAATACAAAAGGCACAATGCCGACTTACGTACAAGAGGACTGAAACTCTAACGTTCTACGATTTGAGCCTCTGCTGTGAGTCCAGTTTTAGTTTCCGATGCTTAACTTCAGGTTTACTGTATCGCTTGGACCTTCTTATTGACGATGAAACACAGAAATTGCATCCGAATTTAATACAAAAGGCACAATGCAGACTTAAGTACAAGAGGACTGAAACTCTAACTTTCTATGATTTGAACTTCTGCTGTTAGTCCAGTTTTAGTTTCCGATGCTACACTTCAGGTTTACTGTATCCCTGGGACCTTCTTATTGACGATGAAACACAGAAATTGCATCCGAATTTAATAAAAAAGGCACAATTGCGACTTAAGTACAAAAGGACTGATACTCTAACTTTCTATGAATTGAACCCCTCCTGTGAGTCCAGTTTTAGATTCCGATGCTTAACTTCAGCTGTACTGTATCCCTTGGACCTTCTTAATGACGATGAAACACAGAAATTGCATCCGAATTTAATAAAAAAGGCACAATGCCGACTTAAGTACAAGAGGACTGATTCTCTAACTTTCTAAGATTTGAACCCCTCCTGTGAGTCCGGTTTTAGATTCCGATGCTTAACTTCAGGTTTACGGTACCCCTTGGACCTTCTTATTGACGATGAAACACTGAAATTGCATCCGAATTTAATACAAAAGGCACAATGCCGACTTAAGTACAAGAGGACTGATGCTCTAACTTTCTATGATTTGAACCTCTCCTGTGAGACAAATTTTAGATTCCGATGCTTCACGTCAGGTTTACTGTATCCCTTGGACCCTCTTATTGACGATGAAACACAGAAATTGCATCCGAATGTAATACAAAAGGCACAATGTCGACTTAAGTACAAGAGGACTGAAACTCTAAATTTCTATGAATTGAACCTCTGCTGTGAGTCCAGTTTTAGTTTCCGATTCTTCACTTCAGGTTTACTGTATCCCTTGGACCTTCTTATTGACGATGAAACACAGAAATTGCATCCGAATTTAATACAAAAGGCACAATGCCGACTTAAGTACAAGAGGACTGAAACTCTAACTTTCTATGATTTAAACCTCTGCTGTGAGTCCAGTTTCAGTTTCCCATGCCTCACTTCAGGTTTACTGTATCCCTTGGACCTTCTTATTGACGATGAAACACAGAAATTGCATCCGAATTTAATAAAAAAGGCACAATGCCGACTGAAGTACAAGAGGACTGATACTCTAACTTTCTATGATTTGAACCCCTATTGTGAGTCCAGTTTTAGATTCCAATGCTTAACTTCAGGTTTACTGTATCCCTTGGACCTTCTTATTGACAATGAAACACAGAAATTGCATCCGAATTTAATAAAAAAGGCACAATGCCGACTTAAGAACAAGAGGACTGATACTCTAACTTCCTATGATTTGAACCCCTCCTGTGAGTCCAGTTTTAGATTCCGATGCTTAACTTCAGGTTTACTGTATCAATAGGACCTTCTTATTGACGATGAAACACAGAAATTGCATCCGAAAATTAATACAAAAGGCACAATGCCGACTTAAGTACAAGGCGACTGATACTCTAAATTCCTATGGTTATAACCTCTCCTGTGAGTCCAGTTTTAGATTCTGATGCTTCAGTTCAGGTTTACTGTATCCCTTGGACCTTCTTATTGACGATGAAACACAGAAATTGCATCCGAATTTAATAAAAAAGGCACAATGCCGACTTAAGTACAAGAGGACTGATACTCTAACTTTCTATGATTTGAACCTCTCCTGTGAGTCCAGTTTTAGATTCCGACGCTTAACTTCAGGTTTACTGTATCAATTGTACCTTCTTATTGACGATGAAACACAGAAATTGCATCCGAACTTAATACAAAAGGCACAATGCCGACTTAAGTACAAGGCGACTGATACTCTAAATTTCTATGGTTATAACCTCTCCTGTGAGACCAGTTTTAGATTCTGATGCTTCAGTTCAGGTTTACTGTATCCCTTGGACCTTCTTATTGACGATGAAACACAGAAATTGCATCCGAATTTAATAAAAAAGGCACAATGCCAACTTAAGTACAAGAGGACTGATGCTCTAACATTCTATGATTTGAACCCCTCCTGTGGGTCCCGTTTTGGATTCCGATGCTTAACTTCAGGTTTACTGTATCCCTTGGACCTTCTTATTGACGATGAAACACAGAAATTGCATCCGAATGTAATACAAAAGGCACAATGCCAACTTAAAAACAAGAGGACTGATACTCTAACTTTCTATGATTTGAACCTCTCCTGTGAGTCCAGTTTTAGATTTCGATGCTTAACTTCAGGTTTACTGTATCCCTGGGACCTTCTTATTGACGATGAAACACAGAAATTGCATCCGAATTTAATAAAAAAGGCACAATTGCGACTTAAGTACAAAAGGACTGATACTCTAAGTTTCTATGATTTGAACCCCTCCTGTGAGTCCAGTTTTAGATTCCGATGCTTAACTTCAGCTGTACTGTATCCCTTGGACCTTCTTAATGACGATGAAACACAGAAATAGCATCCGAATTTAATAAAAAAGGCACAATGCCGACTTAAGTACAAGAGGACTGATACTCTAACTTTCTATGATTTGAACCCCTCCTGTGAGTCCGGTTTTAGATTCCGATGCTTAACTTCTGGTTTACGGTACCCCTTGGGCCTTCTTATTGACGATGAAACACTGAAATTGCATCCGAATTTAATACAAAAGGCACAATGCCGACTTAAGTACAAGAGGACTGATGCTCTAACTTTCTATGATTTGAACCTCTCCTGTGAGACCAGTTTTAGATTCCGATGCTTCACGTCAGGTTTACTGTATCCCTTGGACCCTCTTATTGACGATGAAACACAGAAATTGCATCCTAATGTAATACAAAAGGCACAATGTCAACTTAAGTACAAGAGGACTGAAACTCTAAATTTCTATGAATTGAACCTCTGCTGTGAGTCCAGTTTTAGTTTCCGATTCTTCACTTCAGGTTTACTGTATCCCTTGGACCTTCTTATTGACGATGAAACACAGATATTGCATCCGAATTTAATACAAAAGGCACAATGCCGACTTAAGTACAAGAGGACTGAAACTCTAACTTTCTATGATTTGAACCTCTGCTGTGAGTCCAGTTTTAGTTTCCCATGCCTCACTTCAGGTTTACTGTATCCCTTGGACCTTCTTATTGACGATGAAACACAGAAATTGCATCCGAATTTAATAAAAAAGGCACAATGCCGACTGAAGTACAAGAGGACTGATACTCTAACTTTCTATGATTTGAACCACTATTGTGAGTCCAGTTTTAGATTCCGATGCTTAACTTCAGGTTTACTGTATCCCTTGGACCTTCTTATTGACCATGAAACACAGAAATTGCATCCGAATTTAATAAAAAATGCACAATGCCGACTTAAGTACAAGAGGACTGATACTCTAACTCTCTATGATTTGAACTCCTCCTGTGAGTAGAGTAATAGATTCTGATGCCTAACTTCTGGTTTACTGTATCCCTTGGACCTTCTTATTGACGATGAAACACAGAAATTGCATCCGAATTTAATAAAAAAGGCACAATGCCGACTTAAGTACAAGAGGACTGATACTCTAACTTTCTATGATTTGAACCCCTCCTGTGAGTCCAGTTATAGATTCCGTTGCTTAACTTCAGGTTTACTGTATCCCTTGGACCTTCTTATTGACGATGAAACACAGAAATTGCATCCGAATCTAATACAAAAGGCACAGTGCCGACTTAAGTACAAAAGGACTGATACTGTAACTTTCTATGATTTGAACCACTCCTGTGAGTCCAGTTTTAGATTCCGATGCTTCACTTCAGGTTAACTGTATCCCTTGGACCTTCTTATTGACGATGAAACACAGAAATTGCATCCGAAGTCGATACAAAAGGCACAATGCCGACTTAAGTACAAGGCAACTGATACTCTAACTTTCTATGATTTGATCCTCTGCTGTGAGTCCAGTTTTAGTTTCCGATGCTTCACTTCAGGTTTACTGTGTCCCTTGGACCTTCTTATTGACGATGAAACACAGAAATTGCATCCGAATTTAATACAAAAGGCACAATGCCACCTTAAGTACAAGAGGACTGATACTCTAACTTTCTATGATTTGAACCCCTCCTGTGAGTCCAGTTTTAGTTTCCGATGTTTCACTTCAGGTTTACTGTATCCCTTGGACTTTCTTATTGACTATGAAACACAGAAATTTTATTGGAATTTAATACAAATGGCACAATGCCGACTTAAGTACAAGAGGACTGAAACTCTAACTTTCTATGATTTGAACCTCTACTGTGAGTCCAGTTTTAGTTTCCGATGCTTCACTTCAGGTTTACTGTATCCCTTGGACCTTCTTATTGACGATGAAACACAGAAATTTCATCCGAATTTAATACAAAATGCACAATGCCGACTTAAGTACAAGAGGACTGATACTCTAACTTTCTATAATTTGAACCCCTCCTGTGAGTACAGTATTAGATTCTGATGCCTAACTTAAGGTTTACTGTATCCCTTGGACCTTCGTATTGACGATGAAACACAGAAATTGCATCCGAAGTCAATACAAAAGGCACAATGCCGATTTAAGTACAAGGCGACTGATACTCTAACTTTCTATGATTTGAACCTCTGCTGAGAGTCCAGTTTTAGTTTCCGATGCTTCACTTCAGGTTTACTGTATCCCTTGGACCTTTTTATTGACGATGAAACACAGAAATTGCATCCGAATTTAATAAAAAGGCACAATGCCTACTTAAGTACAAGAGGACTGATACTCTAACTTTCTGTGATTTGAACTCCGCCTGTGAGTCCAGTTTTAGTATCCGATGCTTCACTTCAGGTTTACTGTATCCCTTGGACCTTCTTATTGACGATGAAACACAGAAATTTCATCCGAATTTAATACAAAATGCACAATGCCGACTTAAGTACAAGAGGACTGAAACTCTAACTTTCTATGATTTGAACCTCTGCTGTGAGTCCAGTTTAAGTTTCCAATGTTTCACTTCAGGTTTACTGTATCCCTTGGACCTTCTTATTGACGAAGAAACACAGAAATTGCACCCTAATTAAATACAAAAGGCACAATGCCGACTTAAGTACAAGAGGACAGATACTCTAACTTTCTATGATTTGAACCTCTGCCGTGAGTCCAGTTTTAATTTCCGATGTTTCACTTCAGGTTTACTGTATCCCTTGGACCATCTTATTGACGATGAAACACAGAAATTACATCCGAATTGAATAAAAAAGGCACAATGCCGACTTAAGTACAAGAGGACTAATACTCTAACTTTCTCTGATTTGAACCCCTCCTGTGAGTCCAGTTATAGATTCCGTTGCTTAACTTCATGTTTACTGTATCCCTTGGACCTTCTTATTGACGAAGAAACACAGAAATTGCACCCGAATTAAATACAAAAGGCACAATGCCGACTTAAGTACAAGAGGACAGATACTCTAACTTTCTATGATTTGAACCTCTGCTGTGAGTCCAGTTTTAATTTCCGATGTTTCACTTCAGGTTTACTGTATCCCTTGGACCATCTTATTGACGATGAAACACAGAAATTGCATCCGAATTTAATAAAAAAGGCACAATGGCGACTTAAGTACAAGAGGACTGATACTCTAACTTTCTATGATTTGAACCCCTCCTGTGAGTCCAGTTTTAGATTCCGATGCTTAACTTCAGGTTTACTGTATCCCTTGGACCTTCTTATTGACGATGAAACACAGAAATTGTATCCGAATTTAATAAAAAAGGCACAATGCCGACTTAAGTACTGAAGGACTCATACTCTAACTTTCTATGATTTGAACTTCTGCTGTGAGTCCAGTTTTAGTTTCCGATGCTTCACTTCAGGTTTACTGTATCCCTGGGACCTTCTTATTGACGATGAAACACAGAAATTGCATCCGAATTTAATAAAAAAGGCACAATGGCGACTTAAGTACAAAAGGACTGATACTCTAACTTTCTATGATTTGAACCCCTCCTGTGAGTCCAGTTTTAGATTCCGATGCTTAACTTCAGGTTTACTGTATCCCTTGGACCTTCTTATTGACGATGAAACACAGAAATTGTATCCGAATTTAATAAAAAAGGCACAATGCCGACTTAAGTACAAGAGGACTGATACTCTAACTTTCTATGATTTGAACCCCTCCTGTGAGTCCAGTTTTAGATTCCGATGCTTAACTTCAGGTTTACGGTATCCCTTGGACCTTCTCATTGACGATGAAACACTGAAATTGGATCCGAATTTAATACAAAAGGCACAATGCCGACTTAAGTACAAGAGGACTGATACTCTAACTTTCTATGATTTGAGCCTCTCCTGTGAGACCAGTTTTAGATTCCGATGCTTCACGTCAGGTTTACTGTATCCCTTGGACCCTCTTATTGTCGATGAAACACAGAAATTGCATCCGAATGTAATACAAAAGGCACAATGCCGACTTGAGTACAAGAGGACTGAATCTCTAACTTTCTATGAATTGAACCTCTGCTGTGGGTCCAATTTTAGTTTCCGATGCTTCACTTCAGGTTTACTGTATCCCTTGGACCTTCTTATTGACGATGAAACACAGAAATTGCATCCGAATTTAATACAAAAGGCACAATGCCGACTTAAGTACAAGAGGACTGAAACTCTAACTTTCTATGATTTGAACCTCTGCTGTGAGTCCAGTTTTAGTTTCCGATGCTTCACTTCAGGTTTACGGTATCCCTTGGACCAACTTATTGACGATGAAACACAGAAATTGCATCCGAATTTAATACAAAAGGCACAATGCCAACTTAAGTACAAGAGGACTGACACTCTAACTTTCTAAGATTTGAACCTCTGCTGTGAGTCCAGTTTTAGTTTCCCATGCTTCACTTCAGGTTTACTGTATCCCTTGGACCTTCTTATTGACCATGAAACACAGAAATTGCATCCGAATTTAATACAAAAGGCACAATGCCGACTTAAGTACAAGGCGACTGATACTCTAAATTTCTATGATTTGAACCTCTCCTGCGAGTCCAGTTTTGGATTCTGATGCTTCAGTTCAGGTTTACTGTATCCCTTGGACCTTCTTATTGACGATGAAACACAGAAATTGCATCCGAATTTAATAAAAAAGGCACAATGCCAACTTACGTACAAGAGGACTGATACTCTAACATTCAATGATTTGAACCCCTCCTGTGAGTCCCGTTTTGGATTCCGATGCTTAACTTCAGGTTTTCTGTATCCCTTGGACCTTCTTATTGACGATGAAACACAGAAATTGCATCCGAATTTATTAAAAAATGCACAATGCCGACTGAAGTACAAGAGGACTGATACTCTAACTTTCTATGATTTGAACCACTCCTGTTAGTCCAGTTTTAGATTCCGATGCTTAACTTCAGGTTTACAGTATCCCTTGGACCTTCTTATTGACCATGAAACACAGAAATTGCATCCGAATTTAATAAAAAAGGCACAATGGCGACTTAAGTACAAGAGGACTGATACTCTAACTTTCTATGATTTGAACCCCTCCTGTGAGTCCAGTTTTAGTTTCCGATGCTCCACTTCAGGTTTACTGTATCCCTTGGACCTTGGTATTGGCGATGAAACACAGAAATTGCATCCGAATTTAATAAAAAATGCACAATGCCGACTTAAGTATAAGAGGACTGATACTCTAACTTTCTATGTTTTTGAACCCCTCCTGTGAGTCCAGTACTAGATTCCGATGCTTAACTTCAAGTTTACTGTATCCCTTGGACCTTCTTATTGACGATGAAACACAGAAATTGCATCCGAATTTAATACAAAAAGGCACAATGCCGACTTAAGCACAAGAGGACTGATACACTAACTTTCTATGATATGAACCCCTCCTGTGAGTCCAGTTTTAGTTTCCGATGCTTAACTTCAGGTTTACTGTATCCCTTGGACCTTCTTATTGACGATGAAACTCAGAAATTGCATCCGAATTTAATACAAAAGGCACAATGCCAACTTAAGTACAAGAGGACTGATACTCTAACATTCTGTGATTTGAACCCCTCCTGTGAGTCCCGTTTTGGATTCCGATGCTTAACTTCAGGTTTTCTGTATCCCTTGGACCTTCTTATTGACGATGAAACACAGAAATTGCATCCGAATTTAATACAAAAGGCACAATGCCAACTTAAGTACAAGAGGACTGATACTCTAACTTTCTATGATTTGAACCCCTCCTGTGAGTCCAGTTTTAGATTCCGATGCTTAACTTCTGGTTCACTGTATCCCTTGGACCTTCTTATTGACTATGAAACACAGAAATTGCATCCGAATTTAATAAAAAGGCACAATGCCGACTTAAGTACAAGAGGACTGATACTCTAACTTTCTATGATTTGAACCCCTCCTGTGAGTACAGTATTAGATTCTGATGCCTAACTTCAGGTTTACTGTATCCCTTGGACCTTCGTATTGACGATGAAACACCGAAATTGCATCCGAAGTCAATACAAAAGGCACAATGCCGATTTAAGTACAAGGCGACTGATACTCTAACTTTCTATGATTTGAACCTCTGCTGAGAGTCCAGTTTTAGTTTCCGATGCTTCACTTCAGGTTTACTGTATCCCTTGGACCTTTTTATTGACGATGAAACACAGAAATTGCATCCGAATTTAATAAAAAGGCACAATGCCAACTTAAGTACAAGAGGACTGATACTCTAACTTTCTGTGATTTGAACTCCGCCTGTGAGTCCAGTTTTAGTATCCGATGCTTCACTTCAGGTTTACTGTATCCCTTGGACCTTCTTATTGACGATGAAACACAGAAATTTCATCTGAATTTAATACAAAATGCACAATGCCGACTTAAGTACAAGAGGACTGAAACTCTAACTTTCTATGATTTGAACCTCTGCTGTGAGTCCAGTTTAAGTTTCCAATGTTTCACTTCAGGTTTACTGTATCCCTTGGACCTTCGTATTGACGAAGAAACACAGAAATTGCACCCGAATTTAATACAAAAGGCACAATGCCGACTTAAGTACAAGAGGACAGATACTCCAACTTTCTATGATTTGAACCTCTGCTGTGAGTCCAGTTTTAGTTTCAAATGGTTCACTTCAGGTTTACTGTATCCCTTGGACCATCTTATTGACGATGAAACACAGAAATTGCATCCGAATTGAATAAAAAAGGCACAATGCCGACTTAAGTACAAGAGGACTGATACTCTAACTTTCTATGATTTGAACCCCTCCTGTGAGTCCAGTTATAGATTCCGCTGCTTAACTTCATGTTTACTGTATCCCTTGGACCTTCTTATTGACGATGAAACACAGAAATTGCATCCGAATTTAATACAAAAGGCACAATGCCGACTTAAGTACAAAAGGACTGATACTCTAACTTTCTATGATTTGAACCACTCCTGTGAGTCCAGTTTTAGATTCCGATGCTTCACTTCAGGTTTACTCTATCCCTTGGACCTTCTTATGGACGATGAAACACAGAAATTGCATCAGAATTTAATACAAAAGGCACAATGCCGACTTAAGTACAAGAGGACTGACACTCTAACTTTCTAAGATTTGAACCTCTGCTGTGAGTCCAGTTTTAGTTTCCCATGCTTCACTTCAGGTTTACTGTATCCCTAGGACCTTGTAATTGACGATGAAAGACAGAAATTGCAGCCGAATTTATTAAAAAAGGCACAACGCCGACTGAAGTACAAGAGGACTGATACTCTAACTTTCTATGATTTGGACCCCTCCTGTGAGTCCAGTTTTAGATTCCGATGCTTAACTTCAGGTATACTGTATCCCTTGGACCTTCTTATTGACCATGAAACACAGAAATTGCATCCGAATTCAATACAAAAGGCACAATGCCGACTTAAGTACAAGGCGACTGATACTCTAAATTTCTATGATTTGAACCTCTCCTGCGAGTCCAGTTTTAGATTCTGATGCTTCAGTTCAGGTTTACTGTATCCCTTGGACCTTGTTATTGACGATGAAACACAGAAATTGCATCCGAATTTAATAAAAAAGGCACAATGG